>NW_006788208.1:81053-81438 GCF_000442215.2 Lipotes vexillifer | reverse complement strand
AAAAAAAAAAAAAAAAAAGAAAAAAGAAAGTAGGGTGGTTGGAAGTGCTTCATTCAGAATGGAGCAGTTGAAGTAGGAGTTGAAGGAGGTGAGGAAGTGTGACAGGAAGAGTACAGCTCAGGACCAATGCACCGAGTGGGACTGACCTGGCTGTGCTTAAGTAAAAGGTCACGATTGGTGTCCTGACCTGGGGGAGTGCAGTAGGAGCAGATGAAATTGCTGAGTTAAGGGGGGGCTGTGGGAGGGGGGAGAGAGAAGATTATGATGGGCCTTGTAGGTTTTTAGCTTTTCCTCTGAGAGCTAGGAATATACTTATTCAAGGACTTTTTTTTTTTTTTTTTTTTTTTGGCTAACGGTGCCCTCTCCCCGCTGTGCGCCTCACCTG
>NW_006788208.1:53757-81030 GCF_000442215.2 Lipotes vexillifer | reverse complement strand
TTTTTTTTTTTTTTTTTTTTTTTTTTGCGATACGCGGGCCTCTCACCGCTGTGGCCTCTCCCGTTGCAGAGAACAGGCTCTGCTGGACGCACAGGCCCAGCAGCCATGGCTCACGGGTCCAGCCACTCCGCGGCATGTGGTATCTTCCCGGACCGGGGCACGAACCCGTGTCCCCTGCATCGGCAGGCGAACTCTCAAGCACTGCGCCACCAGGGAAGCCCTACTCAAAGACTTTGAGAAGAGAGCTGATATCTAACTCACAGGGTTGCTCTGGTGCTGTCTGTGTGTATATCTCAGCCCACCTATCCCTATGCAGCATACTTAATTGATTTAAAAATAGAAAGAGATATAAAGCAAAAGTTGTTAAATAAAAACATAATACCACTATTTCAGTGGAAAGTTTGAGATTTTTAGATGCCTGACATTTTTTTCATAATTTTTTTAAAAAAGAAATAACCAGTTATAAAGTGAATGATAAAGAATATGCTTTTTAGTTAAACATGAATGTGTTCAGAAACAATGATAATTATTTGCATTTATTTTGCAGATGTTTTGAAAGTTTCGTTTCCTTATTGAAGTGCATCATAAAATGTATGTCTTCATATTTGTGGTGTAAGAAAAAGAGTTTGCTCTTCCTCTCTTGCTATTTCTTTCCCTCCACACCTTTAATTTTTCCATGTTAGAAAGAATTGAGAGTCACATTTTTGGTAACTTCCACCTAGGTTTTAATGGGAAGATTGAGAAAATTAAGGTGTGTTAATGTTGTTAAAAAAGGGAAAAAATAAAGAGTCCATTTCCCTGAGAAATGAAGGAAGAAGATAGAGTAAACGGAGGAGAAGGAAAGAAGGGAAGCCTTGAAATGTTTGCCCTGTACCTCGTCCACCTGAGCCCATTGCTCCTGAGACAGGCTCAACTCCCGACCGGATGAAAGAGGATAAAACACCATGTGGCAGAGAGCTGTGGTTCCTTTGTTGCATGAGATGGCTGGTCCTTCACGAATACATGAGCTTATTCTCTCTCTCCTAACTGGAAGCCTTAAGGAGGCAGACCAAAGAAGGTGCAGCTAGTTAAGAATATCATTTCAGAGCCAGACTTCTCCTATCTTCCTGCTCTAGTCCTCATGTTTCCTGCCAAACCTCCAGGGGTACTGATAGAGTAGGTGTGGGAGGGCCTGAAGTCTCTCCCTCTACTGGACTTTCTATCTGCAAAAGGATGTTCCTCCCAGCAAACTTCCATTTACAAATTCTGGAGCAGAGTTTAATCAAGTGGCCAGCCCTGCCCCTGAGGGTGGCTAGAAATGGTATTTAGATTCTAGTAGTGAAAGGTATAGAAGAAGGCGCTTGGGAACAGATACTGTGGAAGAGACCTTATAATATCTGTTACTATTTGAATATGATTTTTTAAAGCAAGGCTAAAGTAACAACTTTTAGCAAACTATCTCAGTATATGATACATTCATCATTTCAAAATATGAGGTCTTTAGAATATGCCATGGCACAAAAAAACCAATGTGAGCTAAAATCCTTTGTTTCAAAGTTAATTTTTGAAAGATACTAGTTTTCTCACAATTCTCCTTTTGTATGTGATCTTTCACAATAGCAATGGCCATATATATGGTCTGTTCACATGCATTAGGAAAATAATGGTGATCGTGGACTTGTAAAGCAAGTAGTGTAGTGTAGATTGGTACAGATATGATATAAAGGAAGAATAACAATTTATTTTCTTAAATACAATTGCTTAGAAAATGCACCTTTAGCAAAACTAATAAAATGGCCTTAGATTTTAGAAGAGATATGCATTTATAATATCTGTTGGGCCTGGTTAATACATAAATGTGGTTGACATCACATGTAGATAGATAGATGATAGATAGATAATGTAAATGCATACATATATAATTAGATAAAATTTAATATCTACATCTATCTTTCTATCAATCTATTATTGCACTCTCTAGCAAATAGTGGTTCCATAGCAATGACAGAATATGTGTTGTAAATTGTGTTATGATAACAAAACTAGAAGAAATGCAGTCTCACAGATTTCATCATGACTGGAGAGACGGTCAGGTCACTGGTCAGTGGTCTTCTTTTCTTTTATCTATTTATAGGCTCATATAGAGATCAGAGAAAGATGGTCCACCCAACTGTGCTCTACCAAGAGTACCTCAGTTGATTTTGGACTCTCTAGGACCAGAAGTACAGACAAGGCAGATGAACACAGGCTGTGCCGGACCTTGGTCTCCTAGAACCAGCTCTTCTTAACAGAATAAAAGTTAAGACAGTGGCCGTCCTGCTCAACCATGCTGGATGCTGATTCCCCGCGGGCCACTTACAGCTATAGAATCCTCGTGCAAAGAGCTAAATTTCTCTAAGTTTCAAGTCTCTTTTCTATAAAACTTTTGTATTTTTCAAGTAACTTTGGGTATAGTGCCAGCCTGAAACAAGCAAGATTCCCAGTTGATATAAGCATAAGCAAATGTACTGATAATGTTTACATAACAAGAAATGAAGTGAGAGCATTTTCTTTGAGAAATTGATTATATACAGGAGTTGGAAAATGATTACCTTTCAGATCTTTATAACTGGCTATTTTGGGAAAGGCCTCTGTCAAAAGCAGTTTTTATAATGTACTTCTGCATTTAAAATAAAATTCTTAAGTCAAAAGGGAGATTTAATGATGCCAGCACTCACAATAATGCATTTACTGGACTGTCTGGAGTATTATCTTGTTTTAAAATCTGAAGTAATTTAGGAAACTATGATATCACTGTCAAATGATTTTCTTTTCTTTTAGCATCATCACACTAGGTTGACTTTCTCTCTGTGTAGCAGACAGATTTAGCTTCAGTCCAGTTGTTGAAAGGTCACAGACCAGGCGAGGAGAGTCCTGGTAAAGGAAGTCCTTTATAAAAGGCACATTTCTGAGCACCGAAGGTAAGCTTCGCAGTGCACTGTTAGATGTTAGCTTCACAGGACTGCAAGGCCTGTAACTGGGTGCACCTGCACCAGTTATGTTTCTCGTTCAGAAAACAAGAGGAAACATGAGGAAACATTTTGGATGAATTTATATATGAATAGAAATGGCATATGTCATTTTATAGCACTTACTGTAAACAGATTCTTCGCATATGTGACCTAACCAGTATAATGCTCTTGTGATATATGGGACTAAACTATCCCCGTAAACATTGAAGAAAGGTAAACTGATATTTAAAAATGAATACTGGATTAGTTTTAACTGTAAACTTTTAAAATTTTGTTGTATGAATATATATTTTATTATAAACTATCTCAAACCTACAGAGAAGCAGAGAGAGTAGTATACCAGATGCCCACACAGTTTTAGTTCAGACAAAATAAAGACTGGATTCTTAGGGCGATTATCTCGGCTTTTTTATGCAGTCAGTTCTTTGTAGATGTATTTTTTCCCTCCTTTCCTAGATGTAGACTCCATTCTCATGTGGATTTTGTCTTTGCCC
Organism: Lipotes vexillifer; assembly: GCF_000442215.2. Classification (NCBI taxonomy): domain Eukaryota; kingdom Metazoa; phylum Chordata; class Mammalia; order Artiodactyla; family Lipotidae; genus Lipotes; species Lipotes vexillifer. Next base: position 77,546 of record NW_006788208.1, on the reverse strand, counting down.
ATATTTTTTATTGGTATCTATAAAAATGTGTAGTATTTTTTTAAAGTTTAATATAAATGCTATCATGATATAAATATCTTCTTGAAACCTGTTTTTACAATCAATATTGTTTTCAAAATTTATTCATTTTGATATGAAGATCCAATTCACTCATTTTAAGTGCTTTCCTTTGTATGAATTTATTATACATTATTCACTCTCTCTTAATGAGGTACAATTTGGAATTTACAAGTTTTCATTCTGCATATGTGGGATCACTTTCCTAGAATATATTCCTAAAAGTGGAACTGTTATATTTTCAACTTTCCCAAGTAGTATCAACTTGCTCTCCAAAACGATTTTAGCAAATTATGCTTGAACTAGCAATTGTATGGATTTCTGTAGCCCCGTATCTCTGTCTAAACTTGAAATCATCAGCCTTAATATTCTACCCATCAGATGGTTATCATAGCACTTTTTAAAGTAACATTTGTCTGATTATTTATGAGGTTACATCATATTTTAGATCTATGTTCATTAGCCTTATATTTTGTTGAAAAATATAACTGTATACATGCTTGCATACAAAGGTATGAACATCATCAAAATTTAAATGTGTATTACTTTGATTATAAAATATCTTATATATGAATAACAATATGTATATATGACAATACACTTGGAAGTAAAATACTTTTAGTATTGTTAAACAAGTCAAATCACCCATTATGTTACCACATGGAGGGTCCAATTAAACAGGTTGATGTATTTTGATCCTTTAATGCATTGTTTTACAATGTGAGACCATATTATTTTTAGTTTTAACGTCCACTTAACTTTATATCATAGGTATCATCCTATCGTAAGTATTAAATCACTCTAAATACGATGGTTTATTGTATATCATGGCTAAGTAAGATCTCGTTAGGAAGATACACTGTAATTCTTAACCACTCTCCTGTTGTTCTGTAGGGTGAGTCTAGGTTTTTATATTAAAGGCCTTTTTCCTGACACCTAAAGTTATGGTTATTTTTACCTTAGATTTCTTTTAAAAAGGAAGAAAACAAAACAAAACAAATACAGAGGGTAATTCGCAGCTTGAAAATTGGTTCTGGCTTCTTATTTTAACGTGTGTGTGTGTGTGTGTGTGTGTAATCTACTTTTGAACAGCCCTAAATAAGAATGAGCAGCAAGGTTTTGAGTTTCTTCTACTTATTATTAATTATCACAAATAATGAAATATCTAGCTTGACCCATTGCCCTCATTCATAAATTAAAGCATCAAATTTATGTTTTTATTTCCATCCCTGATACCAAGTTAGCAAAATAGATAATAGTTGCATGAGGTGATTCTTAATCCCCAGGCTTTACTTTGGTTCAGATTTGAGGAAATGTGAAGGACTTATCACTTTGACTGAGGTCCCAAGATGAGCAGTGAACGGTGGGGTTAATGGTATAAACAGCTGGCGAGAATAGCAATGTTAGGCAATGTCTCACTAAGTTGTTGTCATACTTTCCCTTCTCTGTATGAGGTTAAGTCAGAGCATCGACTTCTCAAAGTCTCAGGGTGGCTGTGGACATCTACACGGCTCACGTGTAGCCATGGTCACGAGTTAATCCCACTATGACATGACTGTGAATTCCAACTCTTGACAACACCATTTCTGACTGCAGTTTGTGTAATCCTTTCATTGTTACAGGCATCACTGCAGTCAGTATGTTAGTTGAGAACCAGGTTTATTTCATCTCCTCTTCTTTTTTTCTGTTGCCTTTTGATGGCATGGAAAAGTCACATTAGCACATGCAAGTGGTGATAGCTTGCCTCTAGCTTTGCTTATGAAATATGAGTTCCATTTGCAACCTAGGGAGGAATATCATAAAATACATTGCCTTCTGCAGACATTTCCATTTTGGCATATGACTGAGACACTAAAGACATCTTCCTGGTGGGGTCTATAATTTGGAGAAAACTAATTAAAATTAGGATTAGGATTTTTTTTTTTTTTTTGCTGTACGCGGGCCTCTCCCTGTTGTGGCCTCTCCCGTTGCGGAGCACAGGCTCCGGACGTGCAGGCTCAGCGGCCATGGTTCACGGGCCCAGCCGCTCCGCGGCATGTGGGATCTTCCCAGACTGGGCCACAAACCCGCGTCCCCTGCACCAGCAGGCGGACTCTCAACCACTGCGCCGCCAGGGAAGCCCAGGATTAGGATTTTTAAAAACCCTATTTAGACTTTACTGCTTAGATATGACACATTTTCTTATTTCTTGACAGTTTTAACATTTTTTAATGTGAAAGAAAGCAAAGAAACTGATATAGTAACTTACATGCATGTGAAGAAATTTGGAGAGTTCAGAGTTTAAGACCCAGCTCATTAATAAGGACACTGGAGACCCTTTGGGCCGAGGAAACTACAAATAAATTCTAGGTCCTCAGCCCCAGCAGGCTGGTGAGAATGGGTTTCTCTGCAGGACGTCCAGAGGGGTGAGCATCCATGGTGTCTTTTACCCATAGGCAGAAGGCCCCTCACAACAGCCAGCCCAATTTCAGCTTATTCCTGGGTCTGCCTGACAGTCAGAGAAAGGTACAGAGCGAGTGATACAAACTGACAACATTCTTCGAGAGATATGGTCCTCCAGGAGGGAGAGCCGATCCCTTTAAACAATTCTACTTGTCAAGTTTACCCTTACACTTTCAAAACTTTCATGCAATCTCAATACAATTCTAGCAATCTGAGCTCCTTTAAAAGTCTTTTATTTCCCCCAAAGCAGGGGGAATCATCCGGCTTTCTCTACTCAAGGCCTAAGTTCTCTTGTCTCTTGATTTGATGTGGCATCATTATCACTTCTAGCATTTATCCGTATGAGGGTTTCCAAGGACACTAAGAAATCACTTCACGTTTTATATACTTAAGTGAGAAAATAGAAATTAATGGACAGCTACACTTAAGGATAACAGTCTCACACTCCGATGTTCACTTCCTTATGTTTTCCACCATGTCCTCCACACTCAAGAAGCAGTAAACAATGATATAATAAATTAATTTGCTTAGGCCCACAGTGTACTTGCCTCTTCACTGAGCTGTTAGATTCTCTCCGATTATCAGTTTTTCCAAATGCTTCCAATTTTCTTTAGATATTTCCTTTTTGTGTTTTGTTTCTTGGTTCTGGAATACAATTTTTCAAAGGGTAGGTCCTGACCATTGAGGGGATGGTGAAGTGAACTTGATGAGTTGTGATTAGCATTTCTTTGAATATGAAAAAGAATAGAACAGAACACAGACTGAGAGTGCATCACCTGTGGCAACGTAAATATGACTTCAGGAGACTTTCTTTTAACACATACATATACAGACAGATGTGTGTACTGGCGCCCCAGGTCTTGCTGGAAAATGTTTATCTATTATGAATACCAGACAGAAAAAGATTATAATTCACTGCTCTAGGCCATTTTAACTTCTGTATTTGAGTAAAGACTCTTTTCTTCAAATAGAATGCATCTATTTTTAGCTTAACTCTAATAACATGGTACATTTTCTTTGACACCTTGATATTATTCCTTTGTGTTCCCCCCCGTGGATACCCTCCCCAATACCAACATTGCAGTTGCAATTATTTGACATCAAAATGTCATTATCACTGTTCCTCCTTCTAATTTTGTTTGAAGAGTGATCATTCTCACAGTTTTTTACATTCCACTGGCTCTTTCTTCCACTCCTCCACGTTTCCTTTTCTAAGTGTCATTTTCATCTACCATTCAAGAATGGGTCAAGTTTAGAATGAAGGGAGTTTATTTAGGATTCATTCTAATTGACAATAAATAGCTTGGGGATTTAGCTGCCACAGCTGTCCCTTATTAGATCATAGTGCAGGTCATCGAATTAAAATAAGCTGTCCTAAATTCTGCACTGTACAGGGGAAGAAAGAAAAAAGCATTAGGTCCTCTCGGAGAGCCCTTTAGAGTGAATTATGTTGATGGTTTGTGTAGAAAATGAGCCAGATGACAGCCACGTCAGAGCAGCCTGTCACTGCCTCTCAGGCTCACATGTCAGCTCTTAGACTGGAGCACAACTGAAGGCTTACGAGTGACTGGCCGTCAGCTTTGGTTCAGGAGGTCAAGGTGCACAGGGTGAGGCTCTCCCTGAGCTTTCAGCATGTGGCTCTGAGCTTTCCGTTCCCCACTTCTGGGGTTTCTAAATGAGGGGATGTTACGGGTCTGCGTGTAGAGTTTTCAATCTCTATCTAGTTTGGAAGCTTCGCTGGAAACACATTTACTTTTTACCCCAGTTTTTGGAGACAGCTGACTTAGGAGAGCGCTGAAATTAATTGATACTGAGAAACGCAATCAGGCAATTGCAAGGAAGGCTCCGTGCTAATGGTGAAATCAATTTCTTTGCTGCCATTTTCCCTAATAAATTTATGTTGTTTCTAACAGTATAAAAGCAGCGTAGATTGATACTATGATGTATACTTTTAAAATGAACTAAATGCACTTTCTTTCTCTTGTTTCCAATCCCCAAAGCCAAGTAAAGAGGAAGATTGTAAAGACCTAGACTATGGTGGGACTGGGATGGGAATGCGGCAGGGGGACAAGCTTAATATCATGCTCAGTTGTTGTTTTTTTTTAACTTTAAGATGGCCAAAAATAAATGATAGCAGAGAAAAGAAGCACACTGAAGCTTATTCAAGCAATTCTTGGGTTAAAACTAATCTTCACTTGCTCAACATGAGGTGGACCATTTCTAATGAATAAAAGTGGAAGTACTGAGATGTTGATTTGTTGGTAGTTTCCATTTCCTGGCTGTTTAGAAAACCACAGATAAAAGTATCATTTTTTTTTTCCTATGGAAAGTAAAAAGAAACTAAGCTTTGTAGAATATCTGCTATGTATGACCATTTTGATTAGTACCTGTATGTGTACTATTGCATTTAAGACCAAGATAAATATTAATGTTTATTGTTCAAGGTTACACAGCTGAAATTCATGGACATGAGAATATATATTTTTTCTCTATTTACTCAATAACAACACTGGATATGGGATATATGTGTATAAATTGAACCTAGTAGGCTATGTCAGGTTTAAAATCTAATTCCTGAAATAGTATTATGGCTAATTGTTTTTCATTCTTTCTTCCAGCTTCCCCTATAAAATCTACTTAATATAAGATGGCAGCAAGAGAAACAAAACATTTCTAGTTCTGGTGATTTCAAGACATATCTTTATCTTCTCACTTTGTAACTTGAGCACATTACTCCTTTAGCAATTTTTCCTAGAATATTGATATAGGTAGATAAGAAGATGCTTAAAGGATCTCAAAAAATAAGGGCATTGCAATAGTATGAAATATTAGTAGTAGCAAAAAACCTTTCCACTTGCCATAGTTATTAATTTACTTTGCTTTAAGATGAAAAAAGTTAAAATTAGTGCTAAAGGAAATAGTTTCAAAGTAAAACTAATTTTGTTTGAGCGTGTTCTTCAGTTTCCTGCTTTTTAGTGGCTTAATGGCATCTATGCCTCGTGACTCAACTCATGGGAATGAGACAAAAACATAATATCATGTTGAATCATAATTATTATTTTCTAAGATCCTCAAATATAATGCAAAATCAAAACATATTACTTATGAATCAGCCTAGTTTTAAGGTGATGTAGGCCCACTGGGTTATAGTTTAAGGAATGCATCTTTAGTGTGAATTTGCTTTATGAGATTCTGAAGAGAATTTCCACTTGTGTAATAGAGATAAAGCACAGACAGGCCTATTACAAACAATAAAGCCACTGACCATGGGACTGGAGCACAGGCTTCTGTGAAGTATAATTGACATAATTATTTGAACCAATTTGACTGAATTTATTACAGCCTTCATCGTCCCTGAAATGTTATACTCAATCTTTCAAATAATTGTTACACACATAATATTTTTAGTTCCTATTTCATGTGCACTGCATTTATTTTTTTTTCAAAATATGAAAGACCTTCTCTTTTACCTTTGCTTTTAATCTGGTGGGGGGAGAGGGCTGGCCTGCATTTGAACTCTACATAACCCCCTTTCTCCACATTTCCATGAGGTGCTGCTAACATGTTGTAGGATTGGACCTGAGCTTTATCTCCACTTGTTAAAATATTTGCTAGTCTGCTGAAAAAGCACAGCTAATAGTACAGTGCAAGTTTTATTAATTTGGGGATCCAAACTCTTTCTGTCTCAGTAAGTGGTGATTGCCTTTTTTCTTGATACAAAAATGTTACATATTTAAAGTGCACCTGATCGTGGGAGGAACGCTATTCTAAGAATTTTAGAGTGGGATCAAATACTTCACTTTTATATGAGACAAAAATATATATTCCTTTAATTTGCAAAACCCAGATGACCTGATTGCAGATTCTAAATGATTTCAAGGTATGCTCCTGTCACTTGCATTCAAATAGATTTTCATATAATCAGAAAACCATTCCTTGTGATTCTGGTATATTTTAAATCACTATATATTTGCAGTAGCAGTGGTTATTTTTAATTGCTATGATTATAAAAAATTTTCTCCCACTGCTGCCTCTGACCTTACAGCACTTTATCATAAAAGGATAGTGGAGAACTTGACCTCAACAAATTTAATGGTAAAACTTTTGGGTGTCAATCAAACGTGGACACAGTGCTACCTCTTCAATCATCTTCTCAGACGTTTTGTACCTTAAGTCTCAGTGATGGAATTATTTTTGCCTGAAGAACCTGGGTGTAGGAAAGAGAATCAAACATACAGCTTATCAGAGGTAATCACATCTTGCTCTGATGCTGGTAGTTCGATCCAAAGTTTTATAACAATTAAATTTATATCTACCCAGAACTGTATCGACATCCAATTTCACATGTGAAAATAAAAAAAAAAAAAAGTAGCCATCAATGTCCATCATTTCATATTAAAGATAAACAATAATGACTCTTAGTAATAGATTTTATGTACTGAGCACTTCAGAAATGTCATATATTTTATATAGTTTATTTCACATAATTTATTCAAAGACTGTGAGATGTGGATAGTTCTACAATGAATTTTTAAATTGAGGAAACCGATGCTTAAAATGTTTTAATTTTCCCAATTCAAAGAGCTACTAATAAATGACAGAGTTGGATCTGGAACCCAGATTGGTCTGACTAAAAAGCTCATGTTCATTATGATATATGATCCTCTATTTAGAATATTATCTCTATTTCAGTTTGAAACAGATAACGTTGAAGTCATTTAATAACTAACGAAGAATTTGAACAACAAAGAAATCAAATATCTTTGAACAACCATTTCGGAAAATTAGTCCTTTTTCACTGTTTAGGTGATGTAAATTTTCACAAATATATTTCCGAGTATTTTATATAGAAGCATTGAGAATATCACTTCTAAGTATAGCAATAATAATGCATTTCTTACTCTGTTGTGCTATATATGTTTACAACAAAATTTTTGAGATGTGTATGTAATTAAAAGTATATGAAAGCATGATTAAATTCATTTAACATTTATTGAGACCTAAGTAGATATACCTTTCAAGAAAATGAAGGGAGAAAATGCTTTCTGAGTTTTAAGAAAATATAAAGTCTCAAAGACTAAAAAACAAACCAACGAAAATAACTAAACAACTAGAAATGCTGGGATTAATCTTTTGAATGAGGATTTTTGTTTCTGAAAATTTCAAGAGACTATTCAAATCTGTTTTAGTCTTAATGACTTGGTTATGCTTTTATGTTGTTATTAGTGAAAATGCCAAGATATTCTAACCCTAATGTACACTGATAGTTTGAGTAGCCAAATGATAAATAAAAGGAAACAGAACACAGGAATCTTAATAAAAATGTGCAAATGTGCAGATTGTTATTTAGATATTAAAAAGTCTTTTTATTCATATTTTCAGGCTTAAACATTTTTTCTACCTTTATTAGTCTACACCAAATAAATGTCATGAAAGCAATTTTCAATTAGGCCAGTTACTTATTCACAGATATACAAAGTACCAGGATCACATGAGGCTAAGATTTTAGTGTGTTGGTGTGATCTTTCAAAATTCTGTGTGTGATCCTGTATGCTTCCCTCTGGTCCTAACAGTAGTTTTTGACTTTTAAAGAGGACTGAAAAAATTCTGCCTTATGGAAGATTGCAAAGGATTGCTGCAAAGCAATTTTGCATTTTTAGCAGAGGCTTAAGCAGAGAAAACACCACCTTAATAAATGCAAAAAGAAAAACTAAACATATACTTAGTAAAAACCAACAACCAAAAAAAAAAAAAACACAAAACCTCAACAACTTGATTTACTACTACAAAGTAAGAAATGATTTATCTTTAGGAATTATATGTCTGCCATTCTTTTAAATTAAATTTTGAAATCTTTATGTCTAATGAGATTTTTCACATGCTCAGCTTAGAGAATTTATGTATCATAAACAATTATTTCTGGCAATATGACTACTGAAATACAGTAGTACTCAAATATTCCAAAGTATTTTCTTACCAGTGACTAGATCTTACTTAAAACTGTTATAGCATTGAGATCCTGATTTTGAGGCAACTGTACCTGATTTCCTTTTGGTAGCAATAGCATAAACTTAAGCCTCTTTTCATATTCTCTAAATACATTTTAGCAGTTTGAATTTAAGAAATTAGATTTTCAGTCATGCATGTAGCTCCCTAACTACTGCTTTAGTAAGTCATTGTAAAAGCGTTGGCTGTTAGCTTACTTATGTTACGTAAAAGAACATTTGCAAGCATTTATTTACTGTAACTTCGTTGTGTTTTAACAAAACGAATTAGCATAATGGCTCAGGTTGCACTTTTTCCATCCCTTTTGATGATTAGAGTTCACTTAATTATCAACATCCATTCTAGTGTTTTACCTTATATCTACAGAAGAGATTATACACAAAATTAAACATATATTAACAAAATCAACACCCACAGCAGTGGACAAATACTTCTAATGCAGGGGGAGATGTAATGTAAGTAGTCTCACTATCACTATAACCCAGAATTTTTAGGAAGCTCCATATACCAGCTGAGTGCTGCCATGATGGAAAGAACCATGGATCCAAGGAGAAAGGAGAATAAATTGGCTTTCATAGAACTTAAATAAGCATAAAGTCAGATCTAGTTGCCAGAAAAGGGGCCGCCAATGATAATTATTGTATCCAAGGGAGCATGGGCAACGCACGCTGTATCCAGCCACTGCTATCATCTAAGGCATTGATCTGGTGGTCATATCACAGAGGAAGGACTCAGGCAGCTAAGCACACAGCCAGTCCCTGCCCCCCACCACTCTGTCCTACTCCAGGCCCCAGTACCTTTAGCCGTCATTACAGCAGCTTCCTCCTAGTCCGTCTCCTGATCACCAGGGTAACCTCAGCTCTTATCTCCAATCTGCATCTCCATAATTTGAACCCCAAATCTAAAAATGTAATTTGATGAATAATAAATTTAATGTGTTTGGTGAATGGACAAAATCCTTTAAAATTTTTGAAGTTTGGGGGAAATTCTCTAGAAGGATGAGAAGGAGACAAAAGCCCACCTAGTAACTTACCAGCAACATAAAGGAATCTACCAGGATTTGATCCCTCCCCCATCTCCTCAATTCCTTCTCACAGAAAGTAGAAGAAGGAAGATAGTATATTCTGAAGATAGAACTAATTATTATAAGTAAATTATGTTACAAAGCTACTGTGACTCACAATATGTGTAACTGGGTAAGATCATATTGAAAAAAATTACACAAAAGAGTATAGCGTTTATAATTCATTCAAATGAGCATGTTAATTATCACATTAGAAAGTAGATTATTCAATAAATATTTTGAGGCAAATAGCCTATATAAATTTATTTAAGAAAAAATTAAAAATAGATCAGATAACATTTAAAAATTATATTAAAATATCAGAAAGAAATAAAGGATACTTTTATAACATATGGATTGGAAAAGTTTTCTAAACAAAGAAATGCAGCAACTATTTTTTAAAATATGTCATTCATAACAAGTTAAAACATTTTAATGGCAGAAAAGGTAAAAAGACAAAAGAAATTTTCACCCAATATTTTATGACACATGTAAACTGGTGAAATCAGATAACATACTAAATAAAGAATTCCAGAAATGTTTTGGAAAAAGATAAATACAGTAACTATGGCATTTTCTCTAAGAAACTTGAGCATTCTCAGATTTTGGTACCTTTGGGGGACCTTGGAACCAATCCACTGTGGATACCTAAGGACCATGTTAAACCAACTCAAAACCTGTCAAAAATATAAACATGCAATTCACAGAAGATTATGCAACTGGCTAATGGTTTAGTTTTTAGGGCAAAATTATTCAAAATGAAACACTGGGGATTTTTTGGAAAGTTATTTAGGTACTGATTTAAATTTAAAGTGTCCATAATCTGATAATCTACTACCCAACAACACCGTCTGTCTAGAATTTTATCCTACTTAAATAATAGGATGATTACATCAATATATTCATTAAAATTAAAAGAAGAAGAGGAGAAGGAGAAGGAATTGGTGGAGGAGGAGGAGAGAAAAGAAAAGAAAGAGAAAATAACTGCAAACAAATGCGCATCAGTGGAGGGAGGGAATGGATGGAAGAAAACATTAAACTGCATTACAGCCATAAAACCACACTCTGAACACTGGAATACTATACTGTACAAAGAAGAGACGTAGTTATATATGTCTCCATTGTTTACCATTTGAGGTTGAATGATGATGTACCTGACATACATTGAAAGAAATAAAATGCATTGTCACAGTCTGGAAGCACATATATTATGTCCATAATTCTGGTGATATCAGGGTGCTCAGGTTGGGAGGAACTTGAAGAGATAGTGGATGATTTAAAAAGCCTTTAAGCAAGAATATCTTTTCTAAACATGACACAAACATAAGACAACATAAAGTGAAATATTAATAAATTTACTTGATAAATTGAACCACATCAAAACAAAGAGTGGCAAAAATATCAAAGCAAAAATTAAAAAAAAACAAAAAAACACTGAAAACTCTTTGTAACCCATATGACAGAGAAAGGCTTTTATCTCCATTTTTTGAAGAGCTCTTACAAATCCAAAAGAAAATTAAATGATCAGAGAAAAGCACAAGGTTATGAACATACAGTACATAAAATAAATAGATATTCAGACTTCAGGTCTATTTTCCCATATAAGAAGCTATAAATAGTTGAATGAAAAGTGGTTTTCCCGACCCAAACGGCCTTTTTTTTTTTTTAAAGAAAGAACTAGAGCAGCTTATTTCATAAATTTTATTAGAAAAAATATGTAGGACTTTTAATAATTTGTGAATGAATAAATAAAATTATATTTTATTTTGCTATTATATTATTGTGAAATATCATTTTAATCCAATTTAGTGAAATTCCAAACAATATCTGCAAAGGTTCTTACTATAGGAATAATTACTGGTAAGATAAAAAATAAATAAAACACAAGACCTGGCTTCTAAGAACATAATAGTTTACTAACAGTTGCTATCTCAATTACCTAACTGTAATATAAGGTTAAGTTGGGTAAATGCTTCAATGGAAGTAAAGGGAGAGAGTCCTACTGAATTTAGGGGGAAACAAGAACCTAATTCTGAAATGCATCAGGGAGTTAAAATCACTCTCCATGGCCTTTGACAGGCTGATACTGAGAATAAAGTGTGATTTGTAAAATGGTACCAACAGTCATTTACTCAAACATATAGCTTATGTTATTAAGGGACTGTATCATTGGTGTTTTATCAGGAAAGTAGAAACTACTCTAATTATTTTAAGTGGAACTGCACTTAAGCAGGGGGATCATGTGTTGGCAAGACTTCTGGAAGGAGTAAAGGTCAGGGAAAGCCACCACCAGCTCTCCACTCCGCCACTGTCATTAACAGAATCTGGGTACCGCGGATACAGAAATTGCACCCTCATCACTGATGCTTCCTGGGACAAGGTGGGTGTCTCTCAGGGAAGTTCCAGGATGCTACTGCCAACTCCCCAGGTTCGCTGTGAACCAGAGACCGAGCAGAGAGAGATTTGAAGGGATCTAAGAATCATACATTCATTTGTCCCTGAGGCCAGTGTCCCTTGCAGCATTCTACATGATTTGTTTATCTCTTGCTAGATTCAGTAAAGTCAGCCTTTCATCTAGGACAGCTCATGTTTAGTTTCTGTCACGTGCTGTCAGAGGAGTCTTGATTAATACGGGCCTCCTAGCCTTCACGGCATTTTCCCTTAGTTAAAAATGTTTTTCCCAACAAATTTGTCCGTTTTCCAGATGACTCTGTTTTTCTCCTCAGCCAGGGCCTCTGTGGTAAGTATGGATCAGTGAGATATTTTCTTTTCAGATTCAATCACAAATCTTTTATTTCTCAGAATCCCCAGATTTTCCTAATTAGCTTCGGGGCAGCATCCTTCAGTGGTAAGGACAGAGACCTTGGCGGTGTCCCGCCCTCTGGTGGCCTTGGGCAGGTGAGCTGCCTGCTCTAACTCCGGATTCCTCATTTCAAATGGAAGTGATAATTCCAACTTTTTGTAAGGATTCGATGGCACACTGCATGCAAAGAGCTTGGTGCACTAAATGCACATGGTGAATGAAAAGTGGCCAATGTCATTTCTCCCCTTTTGCCAGTGTTCAAAGGTGAGAAAATATTCTGTAAAGTAGGGTGGATATGATTAAGGACTAAGGAAGGAAAAACTTAGAAGACATCGGTCATCAAATATCTTTCATCTCCTTACTTTCATAAGCAATATTCTCCCTCTCCCACGGCTTGAATTAAAACCTAGAGGCTAGATTGTGGTTAAGAACATGCGCGGCGGAACCAGGAATGTTTAGGTCTTATTCCAACCCTTGGATGGAACGTGTGATTTTAGGGAAGCAGTTTAATTCCCATCCCTATTTCGATTTCTTCATATGCCATCAGGGATTATAATCATTCCTACTTTGCGTCTTCTTAAGAAGATTAAATGATATGAGGTAGGAAAGATATTCAACAGAGTCCCTAGTACAAAATAAATGCCCAGCGAATCATAACTAATATCCTCAGCATCCTCATTGTCATGATTAATTCACCTTAACATATTCTTTTACGAATAGAATTGAAGTAACTTCTGAAAGAAAGGGAAACAGAAGCACAAGAAATTTGGGCATATGTTTTTATTTTTAGTAAAGATGTCTAGAAGTGATAGTCTCAGAAAACAATAGATAAACGGGAAAAAAATAGTTCATATTATTTCTACCTAACTCTTACTACTCATTAAAAAATCACCTGGGGTAATTTTTGAAAACAACTTTGAGGAAGGGCTTTTGTGTAGCTCCAACTCAGCCCACCCCTTAGGCAATGGCCTCAGGTCTCCACCGATGAGGCTTGGCTAGTATTTTTTTTAATAGTTCACATTTTAAAATGAAACAAGGATTGAGAACCACTGACCTCAATCTCATTTATGTGATCCTCTCCCTGCCAAATTTCAAAAAGAAGGAAAATGGTCCATGATGTGGTGAAAATACCAATTGGGAATGCTGTCAGGGAACTAGGTGCCAGCTATGTCACTAACTATATCATCCTAAAAAATTACAACTTCCCCATCTCTCAGCATGAAAAGATGTCCAATAAATTATTTGAAATGTTATAAGTACAAGAAAGAGTTATTACAATATCTGGTTGAGTTTTCAGATCAATAATTGCATGATATATGAAAGTGGAACTTCAGGGCAGAAATGGGAGGTGGGAAATTTTGAAGCCTCGATTATACAGACATTTAGGGTAGATGAGGGTACTTAGCCATTATTTACTTTAAATTATCTAAATATTTCCCTACTTTTGTTGTGCATGATACATAATGTTTAAGTCAAGTCTCTATTACAGAAGTTTTGCTGTTTGAAGAGATAATAACAACAACCTGAACTCAATTTTCTGAGCAAATCTGGATCAGGCCTTTCATGACATTTTACTGCCTCACTCTGCTATTTAAAAATCTCTCCATAAAGGACCCTGATGTAAATGCTAATAATGGTATTTTCATTTTAGTCTAGCTAACTGAGGAATACAATGGTGGTTCCCCACTTATAAATTGTTATTTCAGGAAACCAATGAGAAAAAAACTCGTCCTCAGGCTATATAACCTCTGAAATCCTAATACTTGGACAGTGCCTTATTCTAACTATATAATCAGCCCTTTTTTCTGTAGATAAATGTCTCATCATTAGTAAACCCAACCTTTGGTTCTCCTATATAATCCTATCAGCATAATTAGAAATAATGGATGTCATATTGTTTAATACAAATCAAAACAATATTTGTGATCAAGAGAATACATTACAATATATAAAAACATCTGACAGGCATCCTGATGTTTTTTTTTTCCTTTATTTATGTTAGCATTTTTCCAGGCCCTAAGGTAAATAAATACAATATAAAATAATATAAATAAAAATAGAAAATAAATATTAACATGAAAGTTTGATACATTATAAATCAAGTATACTGCAATAAAAATTAATTTTTAAAAGCTTGAATTTATTTATAATTCAACTATATATCTATTATCTAACTATTTATATAGATAGCTATGTAACATACAGATATATAGAGAGATATTTGTGCAGATATAGAGATTTTTGTTCAGATATATATACACATTGTATATACAGATGTAGCTAGATATTTATATAAATATATAGAGAGATATATTTATGTCTATCCATCTTAGACAGGTCCGTTATATCTTGCAGACCTTAAATATTATAAATAGTGGGCATTTATAACTTTCTTTAATCCCTTACTGATAATTATGTAAAAGTTTAAAATCAGTGTAAGAAATGAGAAGTGGGCACAGTGACAACATGAAGCAGTGCCCAGCGTCTCTGTCATCTCACGACTGCACAGATTGAAGTTTGAAGGCCTCACTATTGCCCCGTTCCTCGAATTTCCCTTTCATGGTCTTTCCTGAGGCTCCTGGCTTCCTTTCCGTTGGAAGCCCTGAGCCACCGTGAAGACCTGAAAAGGTCTAAACTATTAAGCTTTCCTCCAGTGTCTTCTCTTTCACTCACCTTTCTCCAGTGGACTTAGTACCACCTTCTGTTACTGATTTCTTCTGTGTCTGGAGGAAAATCCACCTATTACTCACATGTTACACTGAAACTTGTTGTAGACTCACAGGCATAGACAACAGACTTCTGGTTGCCAAGGGGGGGAAGGGGGAGGGGAGGGGAGGGATGGCTCGAGAGTTTGGGATTAGCAGGTGCAAACTATTATATGTAGGATGGATAAACAGCAAGGTCCTACCGTATAGCACAGGGTACTGTATTCAATATCTTGGGATAAACCATAATGGAAAAGAATATGAAAAGGGATATATATATCTATAAATGAGTCACTTTGCTGTACAACAGAAATTAACATAACCTTGTAAATCAACTCTGCTTCAATAAAATTAAAAAAAATAAAACAGTGATAAGTGTTAAGTACATATCTGACTAACCTGCTGTAGATCTCTTCACTAAGTGGTGATGTTATGGAAAAACCCGAACGAACTTTTTGACCAACCCAATAGAATGGATTAACAACGAGGTCCTACTGTATAACACGGAGAACTATATTCAGTATCCTGTGACAAACCATAACGGAAAAGAATGTACATATTATAACCAAATCACTTTGCTGTACAGCAGAAATTAACACAACATTGTAAATCAACTATACTTCAATTAAAAAAAGAAAGAAAAAGAAAACTTGTTACCTCCTAAAACCGATTCTCTTTGATTAAAAAAATAGATCTGAACTGGAAACTTGCAACACAGCTACAAAACAAACCATTTCATGCAGATGAGTAATTATTATAGTTTGGTCCAGTGACATAGGAAACTTTTCCCCCTTATTCTCTTAAATCAGAAAATATGAATTCTGATATTATTAAACCTCAATTAGCAAGATGGAAAAAGGTCAGAGACTTAATTTGGATAATGAAGGTTTCAGATAAGAATGGGAAGTTCTTAACGTAAATGATGCATGTAGAGAAACATGGCCTAATTCAGAGAGTGGCGCTTCTCAGATAAGAGGTTCACATAATCAACTTTTCTGGGAGTTGAATACAAATGCAGACGAAAATGCATTAAGGAAAGCAGTTAAGGATAGATTAGTAAAATACATAGATGAGAGAAAGATAGAGAGAGGCTCAACCAGATATATGGCAACATACTTCTTTCAACGAACACACATTGTATTTTCTTTACTTACTTACATTTTGCTTGAAAAAGAAAGCCCATATGCTGTTATAATATGGGGAATTTCTCACCGGCAGGGCCATTAAGAAACACAAGCTACTCGGAATAAAAATGTGCTTTACAATGAATACTGAGACACTTGCCCTTTGGTCCTCATGGACCTTAGTAAGGTTATTCTTGGTTCTCTTCCAAACCCTTTGCAATATTCTGCATTGTATTCAACACAGTATTTGTGTACACAGTATTTTGTTGCCAAAATTAGCTGTTCAGTGTAGTCTATTCAGTTAAAAAATACATTCATGGAAAATAAAATATTAAGTAATTGAGTCAGTCTCTATTAATTTTTGATAATATCACTTGTTCAAATAAATTTTGAAGGTTTTATAAATATCTTGTGTTTATTGAAGAGAAAAATAGTCTAATGGTGAGAAAATAACAATATCCTATGAATTCTCAGAATTGAGCCTTAAACACTCATTTTTTTATTAGCAAATCAGTCAGATCTATGTTTAATTTTGAAATATATATAAGGGTGAAATTATTCAGAGAATTAAGTTGGTTAAATAATACAGTCACAATAGATATATTATGTAAAATATTTAGCATAGTGTCAAGAAAATAGACTTTATACAAACATTAGCTTTTGCATCACATGCGTATGCATATATATACATCCATATGATTTTGTATTTTAAATAAACTTTGATACAACCTTATCCATCTAACTATATTTGTAATATTACATGTCCTTTTCTTTTAGGGTTGAGATTTTGCTAGTATGTGCTGTCTTGGGGATGGAAAGAAAAGTTTAATTCTGGGACAATATCGAGCATACAGGTTATGTTTACCTGTGTGTAGTTAGAGAATTATCCAGTTAACTCAAAATAAAGTCTTGACTTCATGTTTCATAACTCACGCAAGGAGAATTGTTTTCTTTCATTTGCCAAGTAAAATTGTAATAAGAAACAGAAAATCTCTTTCTAGTTTTCATGCTTATTGCATTTTCTCTTAGGGTTTGTTTTCTACTGTGACAGCCTGAGACAGGAATTCTTGTGTGTATGAGTGACTGAGGATGTGCTCCAAGGAGAAAGCACAAGAGGGAAGAATAGAGCGCTGGAAAAATCCAAGCAAGATTGTGATCTCTTGTGCAGTTGAGAGTGGACCTGATCCCACAGGGAGCTCTGTAGTAAGATGTGCCCTTCCATTGGGGCAAGAGATAGAAGGCTCTTTTATTTCACTTTATTGGGTACTTGTGCATATTCATTGTTTCATATAACAGGTCCTGATTTTATCAAGGAAGGTTGAATTTTTTCTCTGTTCTTAGCAACCAAGTGACGCCTAATAAGCCAAATGGCTTAATAATGTTGGAAATACATTTTATGTGGTGCCAGATGTCAAAATGGAACATAATGACTACAAAATAAATGCTAAAGAGAGTAATCTTTAAATGAGTTATTCAGCGAAATAGAAAAATCAAGGAAAGCTACAAATAAGATTGCAGAGAGATGATAGGATTTATTTGAAGCTTGAAGTAAGGTAATCATTTTAATAAGGAGAGTGGTTGAGGAAACCCGCAGAGGTCGTGGAAACAAATAACTTGGAGAGTCAGAGAGATTTAATGATAAACAATCAACTGAAAATATCGGTATCTTTCAATGTCTTTTTAAGAGATGTCAAAGCAATTTGAGGTGAATTAGTTTTAGCACTTAATCAATAGTCATTATTCGCAAGGAGCTCCTAGAAGAAAAATAAAAAGGAACGTATTTTGACAGAGGATGTAAATAGGCAAACCATAGAAGAAAAAACATAGATTGTCAATAAACCTGTGAAAATATACTCCACTTCATGACTAATCAGGGGAATGCAAATTAAAGCAATAAGACACTATTTCTCTCCTACTGAAAGAGTTGACAAAATAGAATTCTTTTATAATTATGGGCAATACGATATTCTCTCATAATGTCAGTGGAAATGTACACTGCTAAATTTTTGCAATATAAATTGATAACATCTATTAATGTTTTCACTGCACATAGCTATGAGCCAGCAATCCAACTTCTAAGCATCTCTCCTGCATAAAAAAATATATATATACACATGCATATATACACATATATATCACATGTTACATTTATTCCTCTATTTCTCTCCCTATATTTATCTATTTCTCTCTCCTAAAAGTCCCTGTGCTATACAATATATGCTTGCTGCTTATCTATTTTATACACAGTAGTTTGTATCTCTTAATCCCATAACCCTAACTTGCTCCTTTCCCCATCCCTCTCCTCACTGGTAACTACTGATTTTGTTTTCTATATCTGTGAGTCTGTTTCTGTTTTGCTATATGCATGTGTTTGTATTATGTTTTAGAGTCCACATATAAGTGATATCGTAAAGTATTTGTCTTTCTCTGTTTGACTTATTTCATAAGCATAATATCCTGTAGGTCCACCCACATTGCTGCAAATGGCAGAATTTCATTCATTTTTATGGCTGAGTAATATTCCATGGTATATATCTATCTACCTATATCTATATCTATATCTATCTCTCTGTCTCTCTCTCTCTCTCTCTCTGTCTCTCTCTCTCTCTCTCTCTCTCTCTCTATATATATATATATATATATATATATATATATATATATGTACCACATCTTCTATATCCATTCATCTGTTGATGGGCACTTGGGTTGCTTTCATATCTGGGCTATTGTAGATAGTGCTGCTATGAGCATTGGGATGCATGTATAGTCTTGATTTCGTGTTTCCATTTTTCCCAGATATATACTCAGGAATGGAATTGCTGGGTCATATGGTAGTTCTATTTTAAGCTTTTTGGAGCCTCTATACTGTTTTCCATAGTGGCTACACCAATTTACATTCCCACCAACAGTGTTTAAGGGCTCCCTTTCTCCACATTCTCTCCAATATTTGTTATTTGCAGACTTTTTGATGGTAGCCATTCTGACAGATGTGAGGTGACATCTCATTGTTGTTTTGATTTACATTTCTCTAATACTTAGCAATGTTGAGCATCTTTTCCTGTGCCTGTTAGCCATCTGTATGTCTTCTTTGGAAAAAATTTCTATTCAGGCCTTCTGCTAATTTTTTGATGAGGTTTTTTTTGACATTAAGTTGTATGAGCTGTTGCTATATTTTGTATATTAACCCCTCGACAGTCACATCATTTGCAAATATTTTTTTCCATTCTGTAGGTTGTATTTTTATTTTGTTGACGGTTTCCTTTGCTGTGCAAAAGCTTTTAAATTTAATTAGGTCCTATTTGTTTATTTTTGCTTTTATTTATTTTGCCTTAAGAGATAGATCCAAAAATATATTGCTATAATTTATTTCAAAGAGTGGTCTGCCTAATGCTCTTTTCTAGTTTTATGGTTTCAGGTCTTACCTTTAAGTCTTTTTGTATATGGTGTGAGAAAATGTTCTAAACTCATTGTTTTACATGTAGCTGTCCAATTTTCCCTGCACCACTTATTGAAGTGATTGTCTTTTCTCCATTGTATATTCTTGCCTCCTTTGTTATAGATTAATTGATCATAGGTGCGTGGGTTTATTTCTGGGCTATCTGTTCTGATCCACTGATCTATGTGTCTGTTTTTGTGCAAGTACCATGCTGTTTTGATTACTGTAGCTTCATAATATAGTCTGAAGTCTGGGAGGGTGATACCTCCAGCTTTGTCCTTTTATCTCAACATTACTTTGGCAATTCTGGCTTTTGTGGTTCCATATAAGTTTTAGGATTATTTGTTCTAGCTCTGTGAAAAATGTCCTGGGTATTTTGATAAGGACTGCATTAAATCTGCAGATTGTTTGGGGTAGTATGGTTTAAACAATATTAATTCTTCCAATCCAAGAGCATGAGATAAATCTGAATTGTTTTTATCATCTTCAATTTCCTTCATCAACATTTTATAGTTTTCAGAGCATAGGTCTTTAACCTCCTTAGTTAAGTTTATTCCAAAGCAGTTTATTCTTTTTGATGTGATTTTAACTGATTTTTAAAAAATTTCTCTCTCTGATTGTTCACTATTTGTTTATGGAAAGGCAACAGATTTATGTATACTAATCTTGTATCCTACAACTTTGCTGAATTCAGTTATTAGTTCTAAGAGTTTTTGGGTAGAGACTTTGGTGTTTTCTATATAATGTACCATGTCTTCTGCAAATAGTGACAATTTAAATTCTTCCTTTCCAATTTGAATGCCTTTTATTTCTTTCTCTTGTCTGATTGCTGTGTCTAGGACTTCCAGTACTATGTTCAACAGAAGTGGCAAGAGAGGGCATCCTTGTCCTGTTCCTGAATTTAGAGGAAAGGCTTTTAGCTTTTGACCATTGAGTATAACATTAGCTGTGGGCTTATCATAAATGGCCTTTATTATGTTGAGATATGTTCCCTCTATATCTACTTTGATGAGAATGTTTACCATGAATGGATGTTGAATTTTGTCAAATGCTTCTTCTGTGTCTATTGAGATGATCATGTGATTTTTACCCTTCCTTTTATTAATATGGTGTGTCACATTCATTGATTTGTATATGTCAAACCATCCTTGTATCCTTGGAATAAATCCATCAGTTATTTTTAAGCAGTTCTGAAAGGGTGAATTTGGAGATGACAGCCAATAGATTGATAACTGCACATTATGCAAGGTAATAAATCCCTTTTTACTTAAGTCATTAATACGTAGGATTCCTACTTCCCTCATCTGAAAGCATACTACTTAATATAGAAATGGCTTGAGTATTGTGATGTATTGTGTCCCTCAAATATAAGAGATACATAGCTGAATGTTTGGCTTAAAAGGATGAGAAATATTTAAATTAAGTATTTTTGTTTTTATATATATATATATATATATATATGTACTTTTTGTTGTTGTTGTTGTTGTTGTTGTTGCGGTATGCGGGCCTCTCACTGTTGTGGCCTCTTCCATTGCGGAGCACAGGCTCCGGACGCGCAGGCTCAGCGGCCATGGCTCACGGGCCCAGCCGCTCCGCGGCATGTGGGATCCTCCCGGGCCGGGGCATGAGCCCGTGTCCCCTGCATCGGCAGGCAGACTCTCAACCACTGCGCCACCAGGGAAGCCCCGTTTATATATTTTTGTTTTATTTATATTTCTGCAAAAATTTAAATAATTATTGCATTATTTTAAAAGCTATATTCAAAACAAGTACAAATATAAAATCATAAGGTGATTTATTTTTAGGGAACAGTATTCAGGCAAAATGAATAGTTTTAAGGTCATGAGAAAATCACAAAACTTTTGTTTCAATTGTTATTGTCACATACAGATATACATTACAATTGTATCACAATTGTCTGTGTATCATTCAATTCTTGTAGGAAGTTTGCTTTTTATCTATTCTGCTATTTTTTGTTACGTACTTTTGTCACAAGACCAAATGGAACAAAAAATAAAATCTTGGATAATATTATATCAAAATCAAACCTCTGAGATAATGAACGCTTCTTTTAAAAGTTAAGATATTTGACCTAAAGATAAAATTATCAAAGTTTTCATAGCATGTTGACTGGTTTTGTGGTTGCCCCCATCCAAGAAAAATATGTTGCCTTTCTCCTACATTATATTATCAAATATAGGAAACAAAAGTTGATAAGGCAGATTCGAACATTTTATAATGGTAAGATGTCAAGCTAAGAACTCATATATCTTATATTACAAACAGAAACAGTGAAATTTTCTCAGAGGAAAAATGGGTATATAATTGCACTTAGATGATCATGGTAGAAATACTTGCAATGATATTTCAATAAATGAAGTATGGGAGAGTCCAAGTGTCATTGAATACATCAAATTTCTGAAACTGCTCTTCACGTTTGGTGAAGAAACTGTAGTAACAGCATCAATGCTGAACTTAGGAATAATATATATCTAATGTGACTCTGTGCCTTTAGGAAACATAATAGTATGATTTTATGCTTCATCACTTCATGTTTTAAGGAAATTTTCTCTTGGAAGTCTAGCATACGTGTCAAATAGACCGTGATCTTTGTCAGTTTAACGTAAATGAAAACATGATTTAAGAAGTCATGGAATTGTATTTCCAGTTATAGATTTACATAAAGATTTCTAATGACAAAAAAATAAAGCACATGAAACTTTTAACATAATATAGCTCATATTTGAGCTCCACGCATCCAGTACTTCCTAGAGTTTGTATTTTTAATCCAAAAATAAATAAATTCAAGTTTACAGAGCTTTTATTCATCATCAGGACACCCTTGTGTATTAGTCAGTGTTCTCCTAAGAAACAGAACCAATAGGGGATGTATACTGAATATATGTATTCAGTATAGATACATCTGTACTAAAGAGAAGCGAGGGACAGAGACAGAGACAAAGAGAGAAAGAGAGGCAGATTTGTTAGAGAAATTGGCTCACTTGATTATGGAGGCCAAGAAGTCCCATGATCTGCCATCTGCAAACTGGAAAACCAGAAAAGCAAATGGTGTAATGATTTAGTTCAAGTCTGAAGGCCTAAGAACGAGGAACTCTGATGTGCGATGGCAGAATCTGAGCACACACCTTCTCACTGCAGAGTATGTGTTCTTAATTCCTGTAACTGTAAATGAGTTTGCACATTTAATCTATATTTCATAGTACTTGGTATGATCTGTGTATGCTAGTGTTCATGTATGTATATGTGCTCTTCGTTGATGGGACTGAGGGATAGCCATGCTGATCCATCAACCCCTGCCTGAGGATCTAGGATGCCTACTTAGGCATATGACTGAACTACAACTTCTCTCCATAAGTGTAAGACTAAGGGGGGAATTGTTTACATATATAAGTTTTGAATTGAATTAGTCTAGGTTGTTGGCCAATGGACAGAAGTCAGAATAAAGGTTGCTCTGGTGAAGAGGAATGAATATTCTTTGTATGTGTGTGGGAAGAGGGGTCATGAAGTGGGGAGAACCAAATTAAGCTAAAATTTGGTTATTTGAGTTAGTAATAGCCATTAATAATCACTATTACTTAATAGTCACTAAGTAATAACCAAAGTTGTCAAATAGTTGTTAAAAGTTCTCATTAAAATAAAAAAACAGTGAAAGATCATGTGGAAGTGAGTATGTGAGCCACAGGAGCACAGAATTTTCTTGAAGGTTAGAGTGGGTGATTCCCATTTCCTTTTGTGTACGATTCAGGGTGTCTTAGAGAGGCCTCCAAAATGTGGAAAGAAGGGCAAATCAGAAAATGTTGAAGATCTAGGAATTGTGCCAGGAGTTCAACACCTGGTATATAGACTCCATCAAGGTGATGCTCGGCAGGGAACGCTTACTTCAGAGGATTGATCCACTAGATGAAATGTGGTACCTTAAGCAGTCGGCAAAAAAATGGTGTGCCACTTGTCAATTTATTGGATATTGAATGGCTAACGTACAATTCCAGAATGTGGTCTAAATAGCCTTGGGAGTCTCAAACCATGGGAAGAAAAGAACAAGGGCAATATTTGTGTCTGGGGTTCAAGTCTGCTGCACAGCTATTTGAATTAAAAGTTTTCCAAGATAAAAGGTTTGAGTGATTGCAGGAAA
>NW_006788208.1:51771-52289 GCF_000442215.2 Lipotes vexillifer | reverse complement strand
AAGAGTGTACAACACAGTTATTTCCCCAGGTTTATGAGTTTATTTCTAAGGAAAAAGAAAATAATCAGCAGCCTTTTATATAGGCACTAGGGTTACAAAAATTATAAAATATTTTTAACAAAGACATAAATTCATGCTACGGCTGAGATTAAAAAGGAGTTAATTTCATCCCAGTGACCCTCAAATAATAAGAAATTAAGAGAACAACTTCTAATAACTAATACAAATCTAATACATTAGATTTGTAGTGTATTTTGTAGTTTGAAAGACACTTTCATTTTTCTCATTTTATGCTCACCAAAATCCTTCATAATAAGTGAGATAAGCATCATTATCATCATCTTCATCATTCCCCCTTCATTTTCAGAAGGATGGGTAATTACTAACAAATTAAAGATGTCTTTGAGTTTAAGACTGGTGGAACTACTAATGCAGAGAGTAGATAAATAAGAGGGCTTAGAAAGAGGCCGATGAGTTTTTCTTTTCATAAAGCACTATTTTTTTTTTTTTTTTTTTTT
>NW_006788208.1:13822-51641 GCF_000442215.2 Lipotes vexillifer | reverse complement strand
GCGGGCCTCTCACTGTTGTGGCCTCTCCCGTTGCGGAGCACAGGCTCCGGACGCGCAGGCCCAGCAGCCATGGCTCACGGGCCCAGCCACTCCGCGGCATGTGGGATCCTCCCGGACCGGGACACGAACCCGCGTCCCCTGCATCGGCAGGCGGACTCCCAAGCACTGCCCCAGCAGGGAAGCCCATAAAGCACTATATTATTTCGAATTCTAATCTGGCAAATATAATTGACAACACAATTACAAATTTTCTCTTTAGAATTCTAAGTGGCTTTTTAAGTTAGTAAAGATTTTTCCTGTGGTTCCAACCATAGAATGAAAAAAAATGTCCTGGAAATAACCTAATGTTGATTTGTACTGAGATTATTTCAATTAAAATTGTATCGAAGATTAAAAGTACACTGGATTTGTAGTCTTCTGTGAGTAAAATAATCTATGCAAAGAACAGTTGATAATAATACAGATAACTGTGCGTGTGCGTGTGCGTGTGTGTGTGTGTGCATGTGTGTGTGTAGTTCCCTCATAACTTTGACTCCTTAGGCTATCACCCATACTCATTTAAATCTAAAATTTACAAATATTTCTTATTCATTTCTCCTACTTTAAAGAGAAAACACTACCTTTATACATAATCTTTCATTTGCCTATTTCACACTCAAGTCCTCATCAATTACATAATAGTTAAAGGGGAAATTTTATGATCCCAAACATCATATGATCAGCCTGATTGAATGACACCTTGGCTGTTTGTGATTACACTTTTCAACTGCAGCATTTCTTTAATTGTTCAGTCCCAAACCATTGACTCAGGAGACATACAAAATGAGGCAGATGAATGAGATCAGATGTCACAAGACATCAGTCTGCGTCAATACAGTTAAACAGCGAGAGCTTCGAGTGGAATTTGACAAGACTCCAAATGTGTAATAACAGTCTTAAAATTTACTTCCCTGTAATCTGCTATAATAAAGAAAATCACTTAGAAAGTTGTGAGAACTAACGGAGCGCCTTGTTCAATGCAAGTACCAGAATCCTTTTGGAATGTGAAGATCTGGCCTCCTCCAGCCTCATCCTCTGGCTAAAGGACTCCCATGAAGTGACATCATAGCACTCATGAGCCAGACGAGATAGTGTAGTCTCTGTTGCTTTTCGTTAAGGCGGAAGATTCTAAACAACTGTATTCCAAGCCTGTCACTGCTTTGGGTGAGGCCGACACGATTGTTTTATTAAGGATTGCACCATTCCTCTTGTGAGTCAAGCTTTTTTTCTTGGTTGAGAAAGGTCTCCAGCAGAGAAGTCTGTTTCATAGTTTTCTCCTGCAACACTGAAAAGGCTATTAGTATTTACTGTTTACTGAGGTGAATATTGCTTAAATTTGCATGAGACAATCCCTTTAAAAAACAACAAAGAGCTGATGACTACAATGTCTGCATTACGTTAAAACTGTTAATTTGCGGCAGTAATAATTTAGGATTTTAATTATAAGCTTGAAAAGCAGATTTGGCAATGTAGTTGGCACGACTAATGCTAATTTGTCCTTTAACGTTTATTGAAAGTAATATATCCAATGTAATTACAGTGCATGTCAAATAACCTACTATTTTTTTTTTTAATGTATGATCCCTTAATTTGCTAGATTAAGATGACTTACCATCTGTTAAGATTTCTGTTGTGCCATTTTTGGTGAGTTTTATATCACTTATCAACAATAAGAGATTATCTAGAGCATTTTTTTTTCATTGATGCCATAAGCATTTTCCTGATGCTTCTCCATTAAACTTCTCACCATGTGGTTGATCATCATTTTCTCTATGCTCATTACATCAAGGGTCATGTAACGCCCAATTACTAAATATTGCAAATGTTGTCGTGAATCCGATGTGTACTATCATAACAGACATGAAATCAGTGCCAAGCACACAGTCCCCGGGTTGTTCTTCTCAGTAGAAACTAGCACAATTTTTCAAGCATTCTTACCTCCAAGATAACAATACTGTTTCTAGCCAAATTTGTTCTGAATTAACCTTCTGTTTTCTGCTCCATCATTACTGCTTTGTAAGGTTCTAAATACATTGCTAATCCAATGTGTATTCAACTTTATGAGATTGCATTCTTAATGTCCTTGGCTGGAGAGTCAATAAAATCTGTGGATGTAATTGAGCATTTCGGTGCTCACTATGAAGTCTAATTAAAACTTTAAAATGTCATTCATGACAATTGTATGGAATCTCTTATTCTAATTTTTAATTATTAAATTTTAAAGTCACTGACAATTCTATAAATCAAGTTTCCCCTTTATTTCGGCCCAAACACGAACATGTTCTGATGAACTTAAATCAATAAATTTTAAAGAGTGTGAAATTCTTCCATTTAAAAATGTGCCTTCCAATTTTATTTGTTTTTGCTCACAAGGATTTTTAATTGAGAGTAATTTTCCTTGATAGTTTTTGGTGTCAGATAACAGTTTACATGGTTACTCATCCTATCCTCACTCAAAAAAGAAAGTCTTTGACACCTATATAGTATTCATATTTGTATTCTCGCTAGATCAGTTTAGATAATTTGCAACTGTTTTACATACATTGGAGTGAACTTTAACAAAATGTATCAGTCAGAAGGGTCATATACAATTGGATATTTAAATAAATTATTTAAAGCGTGTATTTAAGTAATTATTTAAAAGAATAAATTATTTTAAACCAATAGCTGTTATGTGGAGCTGTTTAAAATGAACACATATTTAGAGGAAAATTAGTTTACAGAAAAGATCAATACACGTATTTGATGATTATGTCATGGAAATTTAAAACAAAAAACAAACAAACAAAAAAACCACTGAGGTAAAGCAAGCCTTATTCATTTAAAATAATGAACTTAAAAAAATAAAATAAAATAATGAACTTGCTTTACAAAAGAGTGCAGTCTGAGCATGTTAGTGGTTGTTAGTTGAGCTACCGTTCAATTAGCCCTTTTCAAAAAGGTGTCCTAGAAAATTTTACTTTCGATTTCTCCTGGAAGTAGCAAGGGCCTGCTATTTACTACAAAATGCAATAACACTTCTGTGACCATTTTTGCAGAGCACCATGAGGCCTGCTACACAGCAGGGCACTACCTGCATGGTTCTATCTCTCTCTTACAAAGACTTAAGAACAATCCTCCCCTTACTTTGACCCAGCAGAATTAAGAGGAGAATATTTGCAATGGAGTTAAGAAATGTCACTAATTTCCTACAAGGAAAGAGCCTAAAGTTTGACTACTTTAACCTATAGGAAAAGTCAAGTAGGTTTATAAACTTCCTGAGAACTCAAGTAGCCTTATAAAATACAGTAAGGGTTTCTATTTATTCATCATGCACAAAAATACACACATGCACTTATATACACACACTAGCACACACCTTTCTCTTTGGGACTGTATAGACTTCTTAGTATGAAAATAATAATGTAGTACCCATTTGTTATATGTGTAACACTGTTTCGTATACTATAGAGGAAGCAATGGTATTGGATGATTCATAAATATTAATTTCAGTGATGGCAATAATCTTTCAAAATAGTTGTCATTAGTCTCACTTTATATTTCAAGAAACTGAGACTTAAAGAGATCATGGGACTTGCCTTTACCAACGTTCTGGAGATCACGTTGGCTGAGTTTCAAACTCCACATTTTCTCCCTTCCCATAGATTTCCGATAACTATGTTAAATACAGTCATAGTACTCCAGTTTTTAACTAGTTATCATAGCCATGTTTTCTGATCATAACTAGCATCCATTTCAATCACTCATGTGAATGTATTAAATAAGAAATTACTGTTCATAGAAGGAAAAATAAATTTTACCATTATCCTGAAATATTGCTTTTACATACATAATTAATCTGCATTTTCCAATGTAAACAATTTTAAAAATGTAAAATATGGGCATTCCCTGGCGGTCCAGTGGTTAAGACTCCACGCTTTCACTGCCATGGGCCTGGGTTCAGTCCCTGGTCGGGGAACTATTATGCCACAAACCGTGTGGCGTGGCCAATAAATAAATAAATAATAAAAATGTAAAATATGTTTTTTTAAAAAATCCTAAGACTGAAGAAACAGGACACTTAGTACTTTGCTTGAAGCACAGTTATGTACCCATTAGAAATGCTCGTTAGGTAAATGTGATACCAATGCATGGCAAATGGAAATTCACACACTATGTGGAGGTGATCTCCCCACTCAACCCCCAGATTTCTATTGAGTCTTCTTAGTTCACTAAGCACGTTAGAATCCCTCTGCTCATATTGGTATAACAAACTATCCCGTTTGTATATACATTCACTATGAGAAGGCACAGTGATAATTAGCACACATTTGCCTTTAAAGTAGCAAAACTATTGGATATTCTCTCATGCAAATAACATTGCAAGTTCAGACATGAAATAGAGGCATTTCCCAGGCATAGGTCACCTCCTTATAAATTATTTGAGGAGACACTTTAAAGGAAAAAGTATGTTTGGCCCAGGAAATTACATTTAACTAAAAGCACTTTTTAAAGTAAGCATTAACAAAAAAATAAAAAATAAAAATAAAATAAGCATTAACAAATTAGCAGGGAATGCATCATTCCCATCTTACACTCTCAAGCACTTACTGCGGGTGGACCTACAAATCACATTATCATCACTTTCCATACCTTCATCAAATGTCATAGCAACAGCTGTCCTAGTAACTATGAGGATGCCTTAGGCTAAAGGAGACATCTGTTTGCTGACAACCTCAGATCAAATGACAAATGGGAGACAAAGATGTCAGTGCTTGGCAAGGTCAGAGGTCTTACCTATTTGTGAGTTTCAGTGGTAGACACAGGAGTTTTTCTTCATTTGATGGACAGACAGGAAAATGACTAACATAAAAGCAGTTAATGATGATGCTAATTCTTCAATCAAAATTAAGTATTGTTTGGAAGGAAGACTTCGTTTGTGATGGACAGGTGTTTACTCACACTTCTTTCACTTTGTGTTGACTTTCCTTGTACTTCCAAAATAATCAGATTTTTTCTGAGTCTGAACAACGTAGAATTGGGGACAACAGATTTCATTTATTTTGAGATTTAAAGAGTTGTCTTTTTATTCTAATTTTCAAAGACTTACTTAAAATATGTTAGTTTGTTCAAACTAAGGAAAAACAATATTGTTATAGTTTTTAGTCCCTGAATGTGAACACTTTTTAAAGTGACGATAGTAAATGTAAATATCAAGCACTTTAATTTCTTAGTACTTTTATTTAAATTTTTAAAAATGCAGTTGAGAGTTAGTTTGTTTTCTCTCTACCAAATCATTTTGAAGAATATTGTGCTATTTCTTATATTGTTTCCTCCCAAAATGGCAGAAACAGATGTTGTGCAAAGGAAAAGTTCTCAATCCTCAAAGGAAGATGCCAGGAGCTTTTTTTACACGTGGAGTTTCGATTTAGTTAGGTTTTATCAAGCCAGCTTGAGATGCCAGCCTTTAGTGAGAGAGTCTTGATGATAAAGAAAGATTACATAGAGTTTTTGTAGAGACGTGTTTTATCTTTGATAATCCCTGTGTTATTTTTGCAATATTTCTTGGCTATTTTATGCTTCATTTAAACATGTTTCTATGTTCCTTCATTGTTTTCTTTTTGGTTTTTATGGGTTATTTTTTTTTTATTTTTATTTTTTGCTTGAGTCTCATGCAATCAATTTCATTTAATGACTTATTGGTACCATTAAATATTCATTAATTTTGACATCTAAATAGAGATTCCAATGAGTTTAATGTGTGCAGAGGAACTTGTCAATTAGATGCACATGAAAATTAGTCCCTTTAAGAACACATTTTAGTCTTTTAATTAGCAACATTTATCTATGTATCCAATTCATAAAATCACTAATATATGGGGAAAATGCCAAAATAACTTTTTAAAAATAAGAACAAAATTTTTCCACGTATTTCTTCCTTTCCAGTTGTTCTCTTTAGAGCCATTTTTTGTTTAGATTTTCCTCACTTTTACTTGCTTTACTATTTAAAAAGATTTTTTTGCTTTCTATTTTATTCAATACATAATAGTCATAATATTATACAACCTTATCTTCTCAGTAATAGGGTAAGGTTAAATTTTGAGGCTCAGTTCAAAATCAATCTGATGCACAATTTTTGATGGATTAATAATATTGGTTCATTCATTTCGACATTCAGTATGAAATTAGTTAGTTTCCACTAAACTCCAAGTACAATACTAGAATCTGGCAATAGCAGCAAGCATGGGGAACAAAACTACCCTTGATGATCTCAACATTTAAATGAAGAATCATATACTTGAACAATATTAATATTTCTTTTTATAATGCAATAATCGAGTGAGTATAAAATGGTCAAAGCAAATTCACTTTGATTAAATGGTTTAGGAAAGATTCATTTGTGCTCCCTCTTAAATACTTTGCTTTTTCTCTGTGTGATATACTAACTCATTCTCTTTCACTTTATAACTCTGTTTAAGAAATTAATAAAATATTTGAATTGTATTGCTTTTAACCAAGACTTCTTATGGTCTTGTTTCATTGAGTTAGATGCCCTGTGTGTCTTCAATTATTTTTCCAATGACAACAAAAAATCATGTAGTATTAGGTGCCTAGATCTACATACACTCATTCAAATTTTTAAAATGTGAGGCACAAGTTTTAATGAAAAAGTCAAGGGGTTTACTGACTAATTTAAAATATAGTAAAATCTTTACTTCTCTATTTTGTACATAAGACTGCTACCAATACTGCCTATAATTTACTAGTTTCTTTTAGAAGAATTTCTTAATTGAAGTATAGTTGATTTACAATGTTGTGTTAGTTTCAGGTATACAGCACAGTGATTCAGTTTTATATATAGATATAGATATAGATGTAGACATATATATATATACATATATGTTATTACAAAATATTGAGTACAGTTCCCTGTGCTATACAGTAGGTCCTTGTTGTTTATCTATTTTATATATAGTAGTGTGCATCTATTAATCCCAAATTCCCAATTTATGACCCCCCCCCTTTCCCCTTTGGTAGCCATAAGTTTGTTTTCTATGTCTGTGAGTCCATTTCTGTTTTGTAAATAAGTTCATTTGTATCATTACACATATAAGTGTTATCATATGATATTTGTCTTTCTCTGTCTGACTTACTTCACTTAGTATGATAATCTCTAGGTCCATCCATGATCCTGCAAATGTCATTATTTCATTCTTTTTTTATGGCTGAGTAATATTCCATTGTAAATACACACCACATCTTCTTTATCCATTCATCTGTCGATGGACACTTAGGTTGCTTCCATGTCTTGGCTGCTGTAACTTCCTTTACAAGAATTTGTATCAATCTTCCTCATCTTGCACCATTCATGTAGATTTTTTTTCACCCACAGCAAGAACTTTGACTAGTCTGTGTTGCTTTCTTAATGTAACAACAAAGACCTCCATCCATGAGAGAAAGTTTGGGGAAATGTTGTCTGTCAGTGGTCAAATGTAGCCCTGTGGGGTTTAACCAATCCCTGTTTCCAGGCTGTTTATGCATGATCCCTGAGTGCCCCAGGCAGGAAGACGAATGAAGCACACAGTTGACTCAAGGTGCTGTCAAGTTGTACCTACATGAAGCAGAGTTGTTTGCTTCAGCAGTGATGATGGAGTGAGAGGTGAGGTCACAAAGATTTGAAATGGTACGTATGAGATGTGATAAGATATTCTGTAGTCACTCAAAGAGAAAAAGGCAAAAGAGAAAAGACAGAACAAGCAATTCCAGTAAACTAATAAGATGACCGTCAATAATTAGATGGTGGATTTAACCCCAAATATGTTAGTATTTAGTTTACATGTAAATGGGCTAAATACTGCAATGAACAGCAAACATTGTCAGACTAGAGAAAAACAAGGCAAAACAAGACAAAACAAAGACAACCATTTTGTTTACAAGAGACAGATATTTAATATAAGAATGCAGAACTTTTGGAATCATAAGGACCGAAAAAATGTAGCATACAAACATAAAAATAAAGTGGCATATCTCTAATCACTTTAGATAAAAGATAATTTAAGGCAAAAATGTATTATTAGAGAGAAAGAAGATATGTCACAAGGCTGAAGGCTCAACTCAACCAGTATAATTAGTATGTACATAATAATACATATCCAATATAGATAAAGCACAAAATAGAGTAACTTCAAAGGTAGGCAAATCCATATTGATAGTGAGGGGTTTTACCACACCTACCTGAGTAATCGATAAACGAATCAGATTTGTAAGATTATGGGATGTTAGAATGATACTATTAACACGTTAGACATGAACAGATTTAGTTCTACTCAGAGATGTGCAGTTTTCAAGATCACCTGGATCATTTGACAAAACTGACTATATTCTGAGCCCTCAGGAAAATTTTATCCAAGGGTAATAAGAAGTGGTTGGGACTTCCTTCTCTGGAGTCGTTGTTGAGCATGAGGAGTGTTGTAATCTTCCCATTTCCATTTTCAAGTAGGTGGGACATCTTGAAAAACATCTTTGCATTCTTTTCAGTGGTTGTTCTCTTACAAGAAAATTTGACCCTTTATCTGTTTACAAATAGAAATATCTATCAGCAAACTTCAATCAAGATCAAGTGAAAAGTATTAAAATAATTTTAAGTCTATAAATACACATAGAGAATCTCTCCAAATAAAAACATCTCCACTTGAAACACGCTTTAAAGCAGCACTGCTTGCCAGTAATTAGATACCTTTTCTAGCTCGTTGCTTCCTTACAAGCGGTTCTTATCTCTTCACTATTACAGAAATGGAAATTTTAATTTCTCAGAATCATGGAAAAATGAATGTAATTTTAAAAATACACCCATGAAATGTAAGCTACCAACACAGTCTACGTTAAAAATACCTAAACATTTGTAAGCAAAGGTTAAATACTATTATGATAATGTGGTTGAAACATTCAAAGAAATAACTGTGTTTAAATCTTCAGCAAACATTTTCAGAGTAGGAATTGTGTGAACCAGAATGGTGCATGCCAAATTTCTACTTTCCCTGTTTGGGAAATAAAGTGAAATGATAAAACAATAAAATAAAATAAATCTATATGGCTTTAAAAACTACAACGTAAATCACCAGGACTCCTCAAATGGTAAATTTAACAAAATCACTTTCAGATTTCTAGATTAATTTTTGCTAACTATAATGCTTATAAAGCTGGATTGAAAAAAAATTAACATACCCACATACTATACTATTATATAATAAAATAAGCTTAGGGGATTATTTATCCATACCTATCCTCAATTTCCTGCTCAGCAAAGTAAAATTATTGGGAAAACATTGCAGTTCTTTTACTGTGGCTGCTCTTTAATAAGTACAGTTTCAAAATCCAACCTCACACTTTCCTAAATACTTACATACACACACAAACACACACACTCATTCACATAACTTAGAAGGAACAGTAAAATAAAAGGGAAAAATATCCTTAGATAAGTCATCAATGTTTTTAATAAGGATGAAAGAGGGCATTTTGAAAATAAAGAATAACCATTGGAAAATAATAACAGTTAATTTTTTTTTTAAAGGAAAATGACTAGAAGATAAGATTGAGGAAACAATACAGAAAGTATAATAAAAAGACCAAAAAGATCAAATAAGAAGGAATATACTATATTTTTAAAGAATCAGTCCACTAGTTCCCAAAACTCAAATTGCAGATTCACCAAAAGAATAGAGAAAATAGAGGTGAAAAAATTATCAGGTCAGTAAGTCTAGGAAATTTCTGCAAATTGAAGGACATGAATTGTCTGACTGCTAAGGTCACCTAGTTCTCAGTCAATTAATGAAAATAGATTTATAATAAGGCCATCGTTCCCAACTTCAGTTCAGTGGGATCAAAGATAATCCCTAAAGGCTTCCAGAGAAAATATTAACATAACTAAATATCAATATTTCAAAAGCAAAATTTGAAACTAGATATCAGGGAAATAATACCTTCAAAAGAACACGTCTTACTAAGGAAAAGGATTTCCCAACACTGATTCTATAGTCAGTCAATTAAGCATGAGTCTACAATAAATATAATTTCATATATGCACTTCCTCAAATTTTCACCTTTATTCTCAAGATGTCCTCCATCCAAAAAAAGGAGCAAACCAAGGATCAGGAAGATACGAGATCCATTTAATGGAGAATTTTACATATAAGAAAGAAGAAAATGTCCATGTGTCTGAAATTATTTAAAAGTGATGAGTGCCAGAAGATGATTTAATGGAAAGTGCATAAAAGTTAAACAAATAAAATTGTTAGACCATTATTAACTCCAGGAAACACAAAGGGATGCAAGTGGCATGTGATCTTAGAATACCACCTGTCTTTTTTAATTTTTTAACATCTTTATTGTAGTATAATTGCTTTACAGTGGTGTGTTAGTTTCTGCTGTATAACAAAGTGAATCAGCTATATGTATATGTCTATCCCCATAACCCCTCCCTCCTGAGTCTCCCTCCCACCCTCCCTATCCCAAAGCACCTAGCTGATCTCCCTATGCTATGCGGCTGCTTCCCACTAGCTATCTATTTTACATTTGGTAGTGTATATATGTCCATGCCACTCTCTCACTTCGTCTCAGCTTACCCTTCCCCCTCCCCATGTCCTGAAGCTCATTCTCTACATCTGCATCTTTATTCCTGTCTTGCCCCTAGGTTCTTCAGAACCATTTTTTCTTTTTAGATTCCTTATACATATGTTAGCATACGGTATTTGTTTTTCTCTTTCTGACTTACTTCACTCTGTATGACAGACTCTAGGTCTATCCACCTCACTACAAATAACTCAGTTTCGTTTCTTTCTATGGCTGAGTAATATTCCATTGTATATATGTGCCACATCTTCTTTATCCCGTCATCTGTTGATGGCTACTTAGGTTGCTTCCATGTCCTGGCTATTGTAAATAGAGCTGCAATGAACATTGTGGTACATGACTCGTTTTGAATTATGGTTTTCTCAGGGTATATGCCCAGTAGTGGGATGGCTGGGTCATATGGTAGTTCTATTTTTAGTTTTTTAAGGAACCTCCATACTGTTTTCCATAGAGGCTGTATCAATTTACATTTCCACCAACAGTGCAAGAGGGTTCCCTTTTCTCCACACCCTCACCAGCATTTACTGTTTGTAGTTTTTTGATGACGGCCACTCTGACTGGTGTGAGGTGATATCTCATTGTAGTTTTGATTTGCATTTTTCTAATGATTAGTGATATTGAGCATCCTTTCATGTGTTTGTTAGCAGTCTGTATATCTTCTTTGGAGAAATGTCTGTTTAGGTCTTCTGCCCAATTTTGGATTGGGTTGTTTGTTTTTTTGATATTGAGCTGCATGAGCTGCTTATAAATTTTGGAGATTAATCCTTTGTCAGTTGCTTCATTTGCAAATATTTTCTCCCGTTCTGAGGGTTGTCTTTTTGTCTTGTTTATGGTTTCCTTTGCTGTGTAGAAGCTTTGAAGTTTCATTAGGTCCCATTTGTGTATTTTTGGTTTTATTTCCATTTCTCTAGGAGGTGGGTCAAAAAGGATCTTGCTGTGATTTGTGTCATAGAGAATACCACCTGTCTTACCTGAGATGATGCATAACTAGTCAATATGTAAACACCACATATTGTCTGGTCAAAATTAAGAAAACCGGTTTGGATGATGGAGAAGAGAAAGTGCGTTATTCATGTCGTTGATGTGACAGAGCCAAATTCTCACTTTCCATAATTTGAAATCATTGTCACGTCAAAACCTGAAAAATCAAGAGCTAGTGGTACACAAATGATATTGAGGTATGGAGTTAAATGCCTGACACAGATTAGAACATTTTTCAAAGAAATTAATTCTGTGAGCTGGTACAAACTGGGAGGAGAGAGGACTGACTCTTCTTTCCATAATTACCTAAAATAATTTGAATTTTTAATGTTCTGTGCCTATGTATCTACTTAAAATATAACAACAAATAATTAAAGAGAGAATAGGGGAAGGTCATAGCATATTTAAGGAAAATTTAATAAAATAATTGAGTGCATAGGTGTATACAAAAATACTGTTCTTTTACGTGTGACAGCAAAGACCAACTGGGGGGCATGAGGATAAAAATAATCTCAACAACACCAAAAAATTGAAATAAAACAGTCTAGATATTTAGAACTATGGTTAGAGACATATGTAGACCTTGTATTAAAAAATACCCCCTTCACATCTACTATAAACATAATTTGGAAATATGAAAAAAAATTGAAAATTTGGAGGGCTATATACCAAATAATACTCTGCTCACCACAGGACCCTTTTCTTTCAGTGCTACAGGGGAACCATACACACACCACACCACACAAACACAAGAGACTGGAAATATGTCCACAGTCTTAACAATGGCCGTCTGTAACTGGAAAAGCAATAGGTACTTCTTGTTCCATTAATCATATTCTACGTTTTATCATCTCTGTTGTATTTTTATGTGTGATACTATAAACCATGGGAAAACGAAAGTGATTTCTATTACTATAATGTGTTCCCATCTGTTTTTCCGTGGTGTTGATGTCAGCTGTACAATTAAAGGTCAGCTCTAAAGCAGCTTATATTTCTGTTTCTTAACTTAAAAAAGCCTAAATTCTAGTGTAAAAGGAGCATCTTGATTTAATGAAAAAGCAAAAGCAAAAGTACATCTTCAATGCATGCCTGTAGGAAAGACCGCTGTGAATTCTACCTAAAAAGATAATTTAAAATACAGTTGACATCAAAATACCATAGTATTTGCTTGATTCACTGTTTCTTGTTGATTGAAAAATCTTTTTTCATTTTTCCATTTGGTTCCATAACAAGGAATATATGTGAATAGTTATACTTTTTAGAGTCAATGGCCATAAAAATTATGGCATTCCTTTGTGTGAGGTGAAAGTATAAGCTATTTACTGGTTTGTTGCTTATTATTTTTGTATTCATTTCTTAATATGTGGATTGCTTGATCCATTTGCAATTACTTTCCATAGATGTCGTTTCTATTACCTAGCATAATGCAGCCATCACAAAATGTCATTTCAGATGATAAAGTTATGAGTAGGCTACCAAAATAAATATACATGCACTTACGAAGAATATAAATAATGGATTTTCAGATGTAAATGTGGATGCTAGCAGTAGAATCCTCAAACAGTTTATTTGTGGCCTCTTGTGTGTGTGTGTGTGTGTGTGTGTGTGTGTGTCCTAAAAGGTAAATATATCAGAAAACGTTAGGCATCACCATGGATATCGGTCTTGAAATAACATCTAAATCTAGGCATTAGATTCATCAAACAAATAACATACACTAAAATTTGATCATTTTTCAAACATGTGTTACTGTTTTCTCCTTATCTGGCCATTTGATTCCTTTGACAGTTACTGATTACCCACTACATATAAGGCATCATACTGAGGATTGTATAAGTAAACATAGATCAATGAGGCCCTGCTTGTAGCTGCCAATAACTCACAGTCTAGTTGGTGACCGTGATGAATGTAAAAACAATTATAATTATAAAAAAGTATAGGTTTAGTGTGGAAAAGATCACAAAATACAATGAGTAGAAAGAGAAGAATTCATACCAGAGAATCTGGGTAACCTGTGGAATTTTGATTG
Organism: Lipotes vexillifer; assembly: GCF_000442215.2. Lineage (NCBI taxonomy): Eukaryota > Metazoa > Chordata > Mammalia > Artiodactyla > Lipotidae > Lipotes > Lipotes vexillifer. Next base: position 37,981 of record NW_006788208.1, on the reverse strand, counting down.
AGGCTGAAGTCCTCCAAAATATGTAAGATTTTATAAAAATCTGGATTTGGTGATGCTAGATGCTCAAGCAGATGGAGTGTGAATAACCAAAGTCGTGGTGATTATGGAGATTAAGTCTTCTACGGAGAATGGTAAGAAAATGATACATTCAATCCCTTGGTAACTAGCCATCTGTACTTGATATGAAGCTTGGGTAGCATGATGAAATCATACTCTTTTGGATGTAATAAGCTATATATACTATAGAAAATTTGCAAGTATGTATAGTTGAATTCTGGCTCTGCCACTTAAGAGCAATTTGGACTTGGATCAGTCATTTAACCTTTATGAATTTGATTGATTTCTCCTGTAAAATGGGGATAATAGTCCCAACTGGTTGGTGAAAGAATAAAAGGTACAGTATGTAAGGTATCAAACATGATAACAGAACCCTAGAATATATTCAATATGTGGAAGCTATTATTTTGACCACTTTACGTGTGAGGAAAGTTTGAAGTTCTTAATGGTTAAGTGACTTACCCAAGGCTGAGGCTGGTGAATGGGGAAGCCAGGACACTCTAATGAGAGTCATTATAGGTCTCCGTGTGCTTTCTTTCAGGAAGATCACTTCATGAATTCTCTCGGTGTGTGCAATAGTTTGAAACGTTGACCTCACCCATGCCCATACTTTGCTCTGTCTTTCTGAATTCCTGCAACACACCCCTTGGTGCTTGGTCCCCTCTGATGACAATGGCTCAGTGTTACATGGGATTAGAATTTCGGTCAGGGTGGAGAGTGGGGCAATGCAGCCTTGGATTGAATTCCTTCACATCCAAGACCTCTGGATCCTCCTACTCTGAAATCATTTTACAAAGGAGGGGCGACTGGTGTTAAGAATGAGACATGGTAATTACAGTTGTCTTAGAGTAAAGAAAGTAAAGAAAATACTACCCTTTGCCACCAGGAACAATGTATGTAAACCTATAGACGTTCTCATGCAAAAGATTTAAGACAACTCGCGTCTAATCTCCGATTTAGAAAAGTAGACATTTTATAAACTACTTGTTCTATTCATAACCCACATCAAACAAGCCTTCAGTTAAATATATCAAAACATATGTTTGTACATATATATGTAAATGATAAAGATATCTTTGTACTTTTCTATTAAAATTATACATTTAAAATATTACGTTATAAACTATGGAAGTGACAGAGGGAAGTTCTGTATATTTATAAACCATTAGATTGTCCACGTTTCCTTTATATTTCTTTTTCTCCACAGTAAAGTTTTTAGTAACAGTGTATGTCTTATTTGGAATATAATCTGTTATCAATACCAAAGATCTTTGCTCGATGTCTCTTTCTAGATTGTTTCAGTTGTTCGATATAGTATAAGTAAACCACATTTCTCTAAATCAAATATGGATATTCTAGAAGGCTCTTGTTCAGTAAACAGTATACTCTTTCCTTCTTGGGGGCTGTGCCTTTTGAAAATGAACTTTTAAGTACCTATATTCAAAAAGACATGTTGGGCTGCAAAGATCCTTCGAATATTGAAGGGAAGTGATAATGTGCTCTTAATTAATCCCGTTCATTGAGGTGAGGTATACCAGGTCCAAACCTCTCCCAACGAAAAGGCTCACAGGCTGAGGCTGCGGGGTCCTTTCTAGTCTGGCACATCCCTTAGCCGAGCAGGTAAACTGAGTCATGCAGGGCAAACTGTGGGAAGTAGGATCTGATGCTTCCGTTTCTGTGCAGAAGCCCATGTGCATTAGTTCAGAAATCTGCCTCTGGATGTCATGGTTGAGGGGAGCTCCTGGGTGCTGTTCACTGGAAGTTTGAACTCCAGTTAATAAACTCTTCTCAGCTGACAATACTGCTCTCATTTGCCCCGTGCTGAGCTGAGAGAAAATTTTAAAGTGCCTCAAGCAAGCAGGTAGCAAGTGGATGTTCAGGTTTAATTCCCGTTGGTGAGCCCCACGTGGCAGCCCTGTTCTGAATACCAGTGACGAGAATTAAAGAACAAATAGCAGAGCTCCTCTCCAAGGTGAAAGGAAAGTGAGTTAAGAAAATAAGGACATTGAAGATACTCAAATATCTTCAATATGTCATTGTCACATGGTGAGGCTGTAATCACTCTGCAAACTCCAAGACAGCTGTCTGTTTGCTCAGATTTCCCACCTTTGTCCCTCTCAAAACAAGACTGACCTGAACTTATAGTAAATGTGTTCAAAAATGGTATGATTTCAGAAAAATCTTTAAAATAAATGACTCACCAACAGAGGGTCAATGCAATGCCCAAGAACTTTACAAGCTTAAAGCCCTAAAAATGCAAATCACCAGGGCAGGGACAGCAACAGACATTTTAGCATGTGTGCTTCCACGTAGATGTACCATGTCCAGTGTCACCTGCGGGCAGAGGCTCAGAGAAGACTTGAGGGGGCACTGGGAGGGGCAAAGAGCATGGGAGGCAAAGCTAGGTGAACCATTAAAAAATATGTCCTCCTAGCTTATTTTTCCTCTAGAGCATGGCTATTGGACACTTGGATGTGATTCCAAATTGAGAAGGGCAGCAGTTGTGAGATGCACAGCAGACTTCAAATACACTGCAAAAAATTGAAAGCAAAATCTCTCACTGATAATTTTCTATTGATGACATATTGAAATGATACCATTTTAGATATATTGGGTTGAATTAAACATATCATTAGAATTAATTTTGCTTGTTTCTTTTTCTTTGTTTAATGTGGCTTCTAGACAATTTGAAATCTCCTGTGTGGCTTGCATCATATTTCTACTGCATGGCGGTGCTCTGGGGGGCAATGGAAATGCTCTGAGGGGAACAGAGGTCAGTCTTTTCATCTCAGTGGCCCTCACCATACTTATGGTACTTATGTCTAAAGAAGGGTTTATAAAGAAAACTAGCTAGTATCAGGTGAGGCAGCCAGAACAAGGAAAAGCATGGGACATCCCTTGAGAAGGAGATTTAGAAGATTATCTTTTGAGGAATGAGGTTTACAACAGAAAGGCTGGCCTCAGTTGGCTGGACATCCTACCAAAGGGTGGAGGAACCCCTGCAGGTTGAGTATTCAGGACACCGGGCAATCCACACTGACAACTATGAGAGCTATGTTGCCCTGACTGTTCATGTCCGTGACCAGTGCAGCTCCTCCAGAGGGAGGGTGGGGAGAAATGGGCCAGTGTGATAGGTAGCCCACACCTAAATCTAAAAGTGAGCTTACAATTATTAACTTAAATATACATAATGCATAGTAGGGGGCAGTGTTCTCTGATTAACATATTTGCCTCAGAGTTTATATATGTATATGTATATATATATATATATATATATATATGTATATATTTATATAAATGTATGTATATATTTATTTATATATATTATATTTATATATATAGAAAGATTTAGTTTGGAAAAGAGATTTATATACTCACACAGACTAATGACAGAGTCTGGAGCTCAGATTGAATCTTGTGGTCAGTCACTTTTTGCCTGCTGAGCTATGTATCAGCTTTTGTGGAGAAAGATGTGTTTGACAGCCCAGTCTGGGACTGGAAACATTATACCCAGGGGGCCTGAGGATACTGGCATCCTCACAGCCACTTCTTTTTCTGCATTACTGGATGTTACCTGCCCCCAAGAAGAAAGTGCAAGGGGAGTGTTCGTTTCTCTAGAGAGGACACCAAGACAGGGAGGCCAGCTAAACTAATATTTCATATTCACACCCTAATCTTTTGAGATCCTCTCTCTACCATGCTACCAAACCGGTCATTCTGTTTCCATTTTCCCCCTGATTAAAAACAATTAATGTCCTTCTATCATAGTCAAGATTAGCAGGGCAGAGCATGAATGTTTTTGTTATGAGCTAGTCTCCACCTACCTCACCAAACTCAATCCCTCTTCCTTCTCTAATAACTTGGTAACCCACCAAATTTCCCCAAGTGCTTATCTCTTTCAAGCTTCTACGTCTCGGCAAATGATGCAATGTTTTACTTCCATGCATTTCTTCCTTCCTCACCACATTTGACTTAGCTAACTACTGTGAACTGGGATGCCCACTCTTCCAGGAAGCCCTCTCTGAGCTCCACTATCAGTCACCCCAGGCTTGGATAAGTATCCCATTTGCTTCTCCAGGATCATATACATGTTGTCATTACTGAATTAGCCACCAGCATGTCAGATACATCTCTTTACATATTTTTCTATCGTAAGTGACTCCCAGATCCTAGAGTTAAAACATTATTGTTCAGTATTGTATTTTCATCTCCTAGCACAGAACCCCATATGTAGTAAGTGCTCAGTAAAAGTTTACTGAGAAGAAGAAATTTAAAGGAATATGGAAATGCTCTTCCCGGTAAACACTCAACAGGCATTTGAATCAGACCAAGTGACATATATATTTGTTACTGACTTGCCAATCTGAAGCATGTTATTTTGATTGCCAAGCATTGCTCTTAACAAAAATGGTAACTCGTTGTCTCTCAAGAAAAGACTATAAACAAAATGGTTGATCTCAGAATGACACATGTATGTAGAGAACTAAATATACAAATGGACCCTGATATACGAAACGATCATAAAATAGCTCTGTGTGTAGGAATATATGAATCACACTATGTTGTCCTTAAATGGCGCTGCCTTGGCAGAGAAATGTCATGAAGTAAGTTGTGTAATAAATGGAAAAAACTATGAACTCAAGTTTAGCCCTCTGATTTTAGCTCCTGACAAATCTACTGAACTTCTGTTTCTCATTTACTTTAGCTTGTTTCTCTCTTCAGTTTCCATTGGAGCTACCCTTCTCCCAATATAGATCCATATGGTGCTGTCTTTAAGAAAGCCTGGATAACTCAGAGCAGCCAAGTGGCTTTCCTCCCAGACTCTGTAGTCCGCTTAATACCTCGTGCATACCCACCAGATGCTCCCTCTTAGCTTTAAGAGGGTTGCTGAGAGGGAAATTCTTCAACTACTGTCTTATGTAACAATTGGCCATCTGTCCCGCCATTGCTCCAACAGCCTAGAGATTCAGGTTCCAGAAATTTCACATTCACAACATGCACGTTCAGTAAAGGTTTCAAAGATGTTTAGATTAACCACATTCTGCTAAATGCTGTTTACTAAAGATGTTTTGAGACTTAGTGATCAAATCACAATAGAAAGCACAAAAAACGGTGCTGTCATTCATCCATACATGCAGCCAGATATATATTAATGAGTTCCTAATATGTAAAATACAAACTGTGTGTTTATAAATATTGACACAAAATCAGCATACATATGACTACTGTTGGCTCTCGGGCTTGATCGAGAAGATTTTTGTATAAAGTTTATTTTTTTCCACTGGTGTATAAGGATTAAAAAATTTACAGATGTGACTGTAGGCCCATTTTGAAAGAAGCCATGTGTATTATGTTTGAAAGCACCATTAACATAGAAACTAACTCTAAAAATATATCATACTTAATGAAGCAATACACTTCTTCTAACCAGGAATTTGAGATGGAGAGGATAATCATTTGAAATGACTAAGATGGTGAAACCTGGCACATCTTGAAGTTACTCTATATTAAGTGCTACTCTTATGTAACCCCAAATACAAGAAAAATATTGTTTGGCTTATTCTATGGGTGAGAAACCTGAAGTACATAAATAGCAAGTCACTCGACTAGAGTCACAAACTTATCAAGGCAATAGTAGACTCTCAATTAGAACACTGATTTTCAGCATAAATCTCAAACTTCTTTTTTTCTTTTAAACAGCTTTATTTAGGTATTACTGATAGCCAGGAAACTGGAAATATTGAAAGTATAAAATTTGATGTTATAGCATAAATAATCATTTGTAAAAACATCACTATGATAAAAACTGTGAGCATACCAGTCCCCCCAAAATTTGTCATGATAAACATCAGTGACTCTTTCTTGTCTGACATCTTTCACTGGCATAATTGTCTTGAGATCCATCCATGTTGTAGCATGCACCAATAGTCTATTATTATTTTAATTTCTGGGTATCATTCTATTGTATAGATCCATAACAATTTGTTTATCTATTCACCCTACTGATGGGTATTTGGGTGATTTAGAGTTTTGGGGTATTACAAGAAAATCTTTTATGAAATTCAGGTATACAGCTTTGTATGGACATATGTTAATTTTCTCTTCCTGAATTATATAGGAGTGAATGATGTAATGCCAAATTGCATTCCAATGTGATTGCACCATTTTATATCCACATCTGCTATGTATGAGTGTTCCTAATCCTGCAAATATCACTAAAACAAGGATAGTCAATTTAAAAAATTTAGTCGTTATAGTAGACATCTACTTGTATCTTGTTGTGGTTGTAATTTCCCTATTATCCAAGAGGTTAAGCATCTTTCCATGTGCTTATTTGCTGTCTTCGTAGTTTTCATGAAATGTCTATTAAAACTTTTGCTGATGTATTTTGTTACACATAATCGAATTTTGAAAATTCTGTATGTAATCTGGGTATAAGTCATTTATCAGATGAGATTTGTAGTCTTCTATAATGATGTCCCACAAATTTTCTAATATGGAGATCAGATCAGAAATAAATGAAAAAGAAATGAAGGAAATGATAACAAAGATCAATAAAACTAAAAGCTGGGTCTCTGAGAAGATAACCAAAATTGATAAACCATTAGCCAGACTCATCAAGAACAAAAGAGAGAAGATTCAAATCAACAGAATTAGAAATGAAAAAGAAATAACAACAGACACTGCAGAAATACATATGATCATGAGAGATTACTACAAGCACCCATATGCAATAAAATGGACAACCTGGAAGAAAGCAACAAATTCTTAGAAAAGCACAACCTTCTGAAACTGAAGCCAGAAGAGATAGAAAATATAAACAGACCAATCAAGAAAATATAAACAGACCAATCACAAGCACTGAAATTGAAACTGTGTTTAAAAATCTTCCTACAAACAAAAGCCCAGGACCAGATGGCTTCTATCAAACATTTAGTGAAGAGCTAACACCTATCCTTCTCAAAGGCTTCCAAAATATAGCAGAGGGAGGAACACTCCCAAACTCAGTCTACGAGGCCACCATCACTCTGATACCAAAACAAGACAAAGATGTCACAAAGAAAGAAAACTACAGGCCAATATCAATGATGAACATAGATGCAAATATCCTCAACAAAATACTAGCAAACAGATTCCAGCAGCACATTAAAAGGATCATGCACCATGATCAAATGGGGTTTATCCCAGGAATGCAACGATTCTTCAGTATATGCAAATCAATCAATGTGATACAACACATTAACAAATAAAGGAATAAAAACCATATGATCATCTCAATAGATGCAGAAAAAGCTTTCGACAAAATTCAACACCGATTTATGATAAAAACTCTCCAGAAAGTGGGCATAGAGGGAACCTAACTCAGCATAATAAAGGCCATATATGACAAACCCACAGCCAACAATGTTCTCAATGGTGAAAAACTGAAAGCATTTCCTCTAAGATCAAGAGCAAGACAAGGTTGCCCATTCTCACCACTATTATTAAACATAGTTTTAGAAGTTTTAGCCACAGCAATCAGAGAAGAAAAAGAAATAAAAGGAATCCAAATCAGAAAAGAAGAAGTAAAGCTGTCACTATTTGCAGATAACATAATACTATACATAGAGAATCCCAAATATGCTACCAGAAAACTACTAGAGCTAGTCAATGAATTTGGTAAAGTAGCAGGATATAAAATTAATGCACAGAAATCTCTTGTATTCCTATATACTAATGATGAAAAATCTGAAGGAGAAATTAGAGAAACACTCCCACTTACCACTGCAACAAAAAGAATAAAATATCTAGGAATAAACCTACCTAAGGAGACAAAAGACCTGTATGCAGAAAACTATAAGACACTGATGAAAGAAATTAAAGGCAATACAAATAGGTGGAGAGATATACTATGTTCTTGGGTTGGAAGAATCAACATTGTGAAAATGAGTCTACTACCCAAAGCAATCTACAGATTCAATGTGATCCCTATCAAACTACCAGTGGCACTTTTCACAGAACTAGAACAAAAAATTTCACAATTTGTATGGAAACACAAAAGACCCCAAATAACCAAAGCAATCTTGAGAAAGAAAACTGGAGCTGGAACAGTCAGGCTCCCTGACTTCAGACTATACTGCAAAGCTACAGTAATCAAGACAGTGTGGTACTGGCACAAAAACAGAAATACAGATCAATGGAACAGGGTAGAAAGCCCAGAGATAAACCCATGTGCGTATGGTCACCTTATTTTTGATAAAGGAGGCAAGAATATACAGTGGAGAAGACAGTCTCTTCAATAAGTGGTGCTGGGAAAACTGGACAGGTAAATGTAAAAGAATGGTATTAGAACACTACCTAACTCCATACAGAAAATAAATTCAAAATGGATTAAAGACCTAAGTGTAAGGCCAGACACTATAAAACTCTTACGGGAAAACATAGGCAGAACACTCTTTGACATAAATCACAGCAAGATCCTTTTTGACCCACCTCTTAGAGAAATGGAAATAAAAACAAAAATACACAAATGGGACCTAATGAAACCTAAAAGCTTTTACACAGCAAAGGAAACCATAAACAAGATGAAAAGACAACACTCAGAATGGGAGAAAATATTTGCAAACGAAGCAACTGACAAAGGATTAATCTCCAAAATTTACAAGCAGCTCGTGCAGCTCAATACCAAAAAAGCAAACAACCCAATCCAAAATTGGGCAGAAGACCTAAATAGACATTTCTCCAAAGAATATATACAGACTGCTAACAAACACATGAAAGCATGCTCAATATCACTAATCATTAGAGAAATGCAAATTAAAACTACAGTGAGGTATCACCTCACACCAGTCAGAATGGCCATCATCAAAAAACTACAAACAGTAAATGCTGGAGAGGGTGTGGAGAAAAGGGAACCCTCTTGCACTGCTGGTGGGAATGTAAATTGATACAGCCACTATGGAGAACAGTATGGAGGTTCCTTAAAAAACTAAAAACAGAACTACCATAGGACCCAGCAATCCCACCGCTGGGCATATACCCTGAGAAAACCATAATTCAAAAAGAGCCATGTACCACAGTGTTCATTGCAGCACTATTTACAATAGCCACGACATGGAAACAGCCTAAATGTCCATCGACAGATGAATGGATAAAGAAGATGTGGCACATATATACAATGGAATATTACTCAGCCATAAAAAGAAATGAAATTGAGTTATTTGTAGTGAGGTGTTTGGACCTCAAGTCTGTCATACAGAGTGAAGTAAGTCAGAAAGAGAAAAACAAATACCGTATGCTAACACATATATATGGAATCTAAAAAAAAAAAAAAGGTTCTGACAAGCCTAGGGGCTGGACAGGAATAAAGATGCAGACGTAGAGAATGGTGAGGACACAGGGAGGGGGAAGGGAAAGCTGGGATGAAGTGAGAGAGTGGCATGAACTTATATATACTTCCAAATGTAAAATAGCTAGCTAGTGGGAAGCAGCCACATAGCACAGGGAGATCAGCTCTGTGACCACCTAGAGGGGTGGGATAGGGAGGGTGGAAAAGAGACGCAAAAGGAAGTGAATATGGGGATATATGTATATGTATAGCTGATTCACTTTGTTATAAAGCAGAAACTAACAGAACATTGTAAAGCAATTATACTCCAATAAAGATGTTTAAAAAACTCAATTTGCTACATTTGTGTGGATATCTGGATTCTCTAATCCATTCTTTTGATATTAATTTGTCTGGCTTCACTCCAATAGCACACTGTGTTGATTGCAATAGCTTTTTAACCAGTCTTAAAATTGTTTAGCATAATTTCTTTACCTTTCTTCTCTTTCTAAATGGTATTAGCTCTTCTAATTCCCTTACCGCTCCGTTCACATATTGATTGAACCCATCAATTTGAGGACAGATCAGTATTGGTTCCCTTGCCAATTTCCTCTTGTTTTCATTGAAGCAGATCATTCTCTTCAAAGTCTATCATACACCTTAGGTGAAAAGCCAAAGCACATACTACTCAATGGAAGTATTCATATTTGCAGCTAAGTGAGGAGAAACTACAGAGAAGTACTTTCAGATCACCTGGGTGTTTTGCTGTTGTTCACAGTTGTTGTTTGTCTGTTTTATAATTAATTTTATTGTCCAGACTTGAATTTCAATCAACACAAAATACATCGCTATGGATGGGGCATCTGAACCTTGTAACACCTTCCAAGGTAATTCTGATGTCCAGTATATGGGGAAGTGCTACTAGAAAAGGAAGTGGTAAAGTAAAGAGAGAGGCCCTTGTATTTTCCTAAAAAGCATTTCCTATGAGTGCCACCCAAATTAGCAAGCTTTATGCTTGTCACATATGCGCAGCATCACTGTGTCTCTGTCTACTGGCCTTGCAACACACAGGTCTTTCCTCCTCTTAATTACTTACAGGAGCAATTATCTCAACTGTCAAAGGTTAACAAAAGACTTTTCTTTAAAAGCTATTAAGACTTTTCTTTTCTTAATCGCTAACTAAGCTGACAACTTTATTCACAAGTAAATCATCTGCCCGGGGTATTTTCAGATTAGTCTTTGGTTCAATAAGTGGATGTGTTTCCGTAAAATGAAAGGGCATGGGAAATAAGGACAGGAGAAAAATAAAGCTTTATGAAGTTACCATAGTAATATTTTCCATTTAAAAATTGCCCAGTTTACCACGAGCTTTCAGAAACTTGCTCTATATTAACATCAAGGCAAATTTCACCTCATTTATATTTCCAACAATATTTATTTTGAAGTCAGAGTAAGTAGAATCAACTCATTCCCACCAAAACATAAGAAGGACTGTGTCCAGTTCTAATATTTTTCAGACCATTTTATGGTTCAAAACTAAGAAAATCATGGTGGATATGACTTACTACACTTGATGTCTGGTTAAATGTTCATGCTTGAATACTCATACATATATTTTGCATCAGGCATGCTTTAATTCATATTATACTAACACACTTTCATTATAAATATAAATCTTGACTACTGTCCAGCCTCTTGGTAAATGACCTTAAGAAGAAAAACCCTGAGCTAATAATTTAATGTATTTGTACTTTTTGATCGGAAACCACTGGAATTCAACAAACTTTTATTCCATGAAGACAAGCACATTATTCAAAAAGCTCCCTTTGAAGGTTTCCTGGGTGAAAATTATCCTCTAAAAGTCTTTCTCTTGTTTGTTGTAAATATGTTGTCATGGACAATGTATCAAATATAGTAGTAATTTCATTATGAAAATTACTACAACTGCATGATTTTGAAAGGCAAATTCAATTAACTGGGATTTTTTTTTAAAGGAGTGTGAATGCATTCTAGTTTAAACATTATATACTGTTTGCTCATGAAAGCACTATTTGGGTGTTGATAATTAAAGGTGCCATAGTCACGAAGAGAATCATCTTTGGGGATAAAGTAAAACAGATTTTAGATGGTTTCTGCTCATGGACTTTATCATCTAGATTTATATAAATTCACTGAACTCATTGCCTTGTAAAGTATATTGCATTATAGTTTCCATAAGAATATTACTTGTCTTTGTGTAGCAGAAAAGTGGCTATGGTAATGATTAGGCCAATATCATTTGTCATCGATAGCTCCCCACTTTCAAAGAAATAAAGTACTTTCGTGTGTAATATGTCATATAGTTTGGCAAATTAGCAATGTTCCTACGAAGAAAAACGTTATTTTCCCCAGTTTATTGGTAGAAAGGCCTAAAGAGGTTAAGTGACTAAATACAAGTTGGAATTTGGGAGCAAAGTCAAACAGATCCAGGATTTTTTCTTAACTTTTAACTTTTACATATGTATAGATTCACAGGAAGTTACAAAACTACACAGATTGTGGTCCCTTATACCCTCCCCAGAACATCCTCCAATATAATAATATCCTGCCTAGCCATCCTACAATATCAACAGCAGCAAACTGACTTTGGTATAACATGCAGAGCTTATTCAGATTCCTCCAGTTTCATATGTACTTGTGTGAGGTGGGGATGAGCTTGTGGCAGTGGGTGTGTAATTCTGTGCAATTTTCTCACATGTGTAGACTCCTGTGACACCACCAGAATCAAGATATAAAACTGTCCCTCCCCATAAGGCTCCCTCGGGCTACCCTTCCACCACCATCCCCCAACTACTGGCAACCACTAATCTATTTGCCATTTGTATAATTTTGTCAGTTTGAGAATGTTATATAAATGCAGTCATACAGTATGATTCAAATATGCCTTTTGAGATTAGCTTTTCACACAACAGAATGTCCTTGAAAGAGCCATCCAAGTTGTGTATCAATAGTTCATTCCTTTTTATTGCCATGTACCATGGTATGTATGTGCCACAGTATATTTAGCCATTCACCTATTGAGAGAAATTTTGGTTGTTCTCAGTATTTGACTATTATAAACAAAACCGATAAACATGAGATTTGGGGTAGACATTAGTTTGCATGTCTCTGAGATAAATGCAAAAGTTCATTTGCTCAATTGTATGGGTAGTTTTATAAGGGCATTTATGCAAACAGACAGAAGTAGACAGTGCTGAATGGGGCAGAATTGTGTGTTGGGTAAGTATGTGTTCTCTGAGACCAGCATGTCTTGGTTTTATATACAAGATTCACTGTTTACTACTGATGGGGACCTCATTAATAAAATGGAGATTATAATGATAATGATGCTATCTCAATAGGTTCATTGTGATGATTGAATTAGTTAATTCACGCCAAGTTCTTAGAAACACGTCTGACACACAGTACCTCTTCAATAAATGTTAGCTATTATTATAATTTGCATGATCTTGGCCACCAAGATCTTTTAATTTTTAAAATTTTTCTTTGGCCATGCCACACAGCATGTGGGATCTTAGTTCCTCGACCAGAGCTTGAACCTGTGCCCCCTGCAGTGGAAGCACAGAGTCCTAACCACTGGACCACCAGGGAAATCCCCCTTGGCCACCAAGATTAAACATTATGTTTATTAACTTGTTGAAGTTCTTTTCTTGTTAGTTAAATGTTCATGCTTGAATATACTGCTATTGTCTAATAATTTTTCTTATTGTTTTATTTTTATAACCTTTTGGAAGTTCAAATGCAAATGTTTGAATTAATATTTAAAATAAATATTTATAAAAATCAACAATTAAACTTAAAAGTTCCTGGGAATTTTATCTATTATAAAATTCACTAATTTTATGTTTGGCAGTACTACGAGACATATTGCGGGAGGGCTTTGATGAGCCGGCTGATATAGGGATGAAAGGTGTGGTGTCTAATTCTCCTTATGTCTGCACAATTTAATGGCAATCTGTCAAAATTAGCCAAACTTCTTTCTATTCAATACACTAGTGGTATTCAAATAATTGAAGTTACGGTTCCAGATAGAATATAAAAGTGTGTAGAATATAATGGAAAAGGAAACCTCAAAACCACCTTCAAAACATATTGAAACTTTTAAACATTTCTGAACTTTTAAAGAGTCCCTAGAGTAGAGAACAAAGTCTGGGGATAGTGTTTTGAAATGAACAGACAGGAGTGCTCTCTGGCCATAATCCCTCAGGCCAAATATCCTATGTGCTTTGGCCTACAGCACCATTTCCAAGTTCTGTTTTGCTTAATTCCGGAGTGTTTAATGAAATGTGCTGAAGAGTGAATATTTGCTTTGGCGAAGAGCTTATTCTTCTAACAGCTTCCCTAAACATCCAGGTTATGTAGATACCATAAAACCTTTGTTATTATTATAAAAATGTTAGAAATTTTGTATTTCTAACCCATTTGCAGCCATTTGCAGCTACATGCATGGACCTAGAGATTATCATACAAAGCGAAGTAAGTCAGAAAGAGAAAGACAAATACCATATGATATCACTTATATGTGGAATCTAATATATGACATGAGTGAACTTATCTACCAAACAGAAAGGGACTCACAGACATAGAGAACAGACTTGTGGTTGCCAAGGGTATGGGAGATGGATTGGGAGTTTGGGACTGGCAGATGCAAACACTTATATATAGAATGGATAAGCTTCAAGGTCCTACTATAGAGTGCAGGGTACTATATTCAGCATCCTGTAATAGACCATAAGGACAAAAAAATTTGGATTTCTTATTCATTCATTTTACACATACAGTGAATGCCTACTATATATCAGCAGCTGACCACTAATATCACAGGCTGACCAAGAGAGTGAAGACTCTGCTTCCATGAGACTTATTCCATCGGGGAACCTGACACCTTACTGCTAAAAAAGTAAATGACTAAGAGGCATCATTTCAGGTAGTGAAATGGGTATTAGATGAGGGTGATTTGGCAGGGATGAGGGTGTCATAGACAGTGACCACGGAAGGCCTCTGTGACCAAGGACTGACAGAGAAGAAGCTCAGAACAGGGTGAATAAGGTTGTAATCATTTACGGAAGAGTTTTTCAACCAAGGAATCGAAAGTTGTAAGATTCACAAGTGATAAGAATGCACTTTATACCCCAGTGATAAGATTATGCATAGTTTATTACATGAGGTTGCTTTAGTGCATTCCAGCTGCTATAATGAAATTACCATAGGCTGGGTGGCTTATGAAAAACAGAAATATATTTCCTACAGTTTTGGGGCTGGGAAGTCACTGGGAGATTAGGTATCTGGTGAGGACCTTCTCCCTGATTTGTGAATGTCTGTCTTCTTGCTGTAACCTCACGTGTTGGAAGAGATGAGGGAGCTCTATGAGGCCTCTTTTATAGGGTACTTATCCCATTCCTGAGGCCTTCACCACCAGGACCTAATCACATCCCCAAGGACTCTCCTCTAAATATCATCACATCGGGGGTCAGGTTTCACCCATGAAGTGTGTACAGTGTTTGTAAGGCCATGTGAAAAACACAGAGAACAGTTTTGTAAGGCAGTTTCAAAAACATTTCTGAGATCCCAGTTAATGGTCTGCAGAGCTCATAGTATTAAAGGGCAAAGATGGGGAATAACTGATCAGGTTTACAGGCCCATCTTTCCTACTAAAATGTGCCTTCCTCAAAGTCAAAAAGAGTGTCTTATTCATTTCTGAGTCCAAAAGACCATAGACTCTATGGGATAGGCCAAGCATCAAGTCAGTATTGCTTAAAAATCCCGGAGATTAATTTTGTTCCAAAGAACATGATAGAGTTTGTGTTTCAACAGATTGTTACATATGGAATACCTGGTCACTCTAAGAAAAAAAATAGTTAAATTATAATTGTACCATTTTTTCTCCCCTTGATTTCTCCTTAATGACCAAACTAACTGCCACCAAAACACATGAACGAATGTTCCAACTCTGTTTACCTAGAAATGGAAGGAAGAGGAAAGTTTATTGGTTGGTACTGTTAAATCCATATGACGAAGCTACTTTAATGACACCAAGCAGTATTTCCTAAGTATTCATTAAAAATCTATTGATTAGGTGCCTAGAATATGTCAAGCAATGCCTAGGCACTGGGAATACGCAATGACGATGTCAGACAAGAATTCTGGAACTTACACTCTAATAGGATGAAATAAATGATGAACAGAAACGTTTAACAGAAGATCAGATGGTGTCAGGAAGGGAAATTATATATCTTTAAAAGGCTAGGAGAGTGACTGGAATTTGGACTGCTTCTTTAAGTACAAATGTTACTTGAATAAGGGTTTTACCAAATCGAGATGCACGTAGACAATTTCACAGTAACCATTAAAATTATAGAATGTAAAATTTTCAGATAGTGTTGGCAATAAAAGGAAATAATAAAAATGGGTCAATTCAATAGAGTAGACAAAGACAAAAGTAGCCAAATGAAGTAAGAAAGGTAAGTAGAAAATGCATGATAATATATTGTACCAAAACTCAAATACATCCATCATCGTAATCGATGAGACATACTTTACAAGACCTAAAACAGTCATACTGAATTAAAATAAAATCTAGATGGTTTACTAGGGAATCAGATACATACAGAGATATGAAAATGTTCAAATAAAAAGGGTAAAAATATTATTCTAGAAGAATGAAATAAATCTGTCACAGCAATGTTAACTTTAGACTAAAGTACACTTTGGGAAAAAAGTAATCCAAGGAAGATTTGGGATATTACATAATGGTGGAATACAAGTTATAAGAGCTGCAGACCACAGGACTTTGTAATCCAAGTAGATATGGGATGAGGTAAAAGAAGGAATTTGAGGGTGAATTGATAATGAGGTTGTCATTTAGGTTACTGGGTGCTTTTCCTTGAAATGGGGGATCTGGAGGAATCACACAGCCTAAGCTAAGATACTGGTGCCAACCTCAAAATTTCCAGTGGGTTGCACGCGAGTGACTCACCAAAAACACCCCATGAAATTAGGGGTCAGCGTCACACACCAGCCCCTCCCAAAGGCACTGGTGCGAAAGCACTGCTGTGCAGTCCTGATCAATTGCATCCTTGGCCTCTGATCTTCTCTGCTCTGGTCCCTCACATGGAGGGGTCAAGAATAGGAGGTATGGAGCGGGGCAGAGGCAAGTAAGGAAAACGGAAGAAGCTACCCACGTGCTGCTTTTCCTCTGGAGGCTCTGCCCTACTTCAGCATCTTGTGCAGAATAAGTCATAAGTTTTAAAACTAAATAATTTTCCATTAGTCAAGACAGAAGTATGTGATGTGGATGCTTTCATGCTTGAGAGAGAGGTGAGGAGTTTTAACTTGGTGAGAGTGACTGTAAGACTTACCCACCCTATCAGAGATGTCGTTGAGCGGAGGATAATGAAAGATGCCCTAAATGAGATGTAAGGGTAGGAAGAGGGGCGGAAAAGCAAAAGGTTTAATTTACATTAGGCTCAGTCCAACTCATTTAAGAAAATGTTTTTAGTCCAAATACTTGAAAGGCTTAAGTAAATATTTGGGTATTAAACTGAATTGATGGAACTTCTGTTTTAGGAATGTCTCTGATATTTGTCATGGCAAAATCATAAAAACCCAAATGGAGCAGCCCTACTGAACTTTCACACTTTTCTGTTGCTCTCTATTAAAATGAAGGATATCTTAGTCTTGATGAGGGACATTAAATTTTTTAATCAGGGCTTTGGAAAACCATTTATTCATTAAACAAATACATCTTAAGTGACTTCTACATTTTAGGGAAAAGCAGAGGCATGGAGGATACATTAACAGGATGTAAACAAATACACCCTCTTTGCCCTCAGTGAGTTTACAGTATAGTAAATTTATCTACTGATGTCCAGATGCTCATTTAACTCTGTATACCTACTGAATAAAAGAGCCCAAAGTCCAATTTTTGCAGTATTCCCTTTTTAGCTGCTTAACTTGTTTGCTCATTTTCAGAATACTTCCAGTGTATTTACTCCTTTCTCTACAAAGAAATAAAGATTGAAATACTGATTCAGTTGGGAGTCTCATGCATATAATATAAATGAGTCAGAGTTGGAAATTATTAAGCAAACTACTGCCAGGAATCTTTAATCTCAATTGGACGCTCAATGAACTTAAACGAATGACTCTTGTGCTTAATTGTGAATCAAAGGTACACATTTTCAGAACATGAAAAAATGTCAGAAGAACTGTCAGTTCACGTGTCATTTGGAATTTGACTTTTGACTTTATGTAGCTAGAATCAGCCTTATAGCATGTCATATATTTTCTATCTTGCATACTTTAAAATTTTTTTCAGGAACATACCAGGTTGTATTTGCCTCACCCAAATGAAACTGGTTCTTAAAGGAACCGGAATTTATATTTCCATGATCTGCAGTTTACTGCTGCAGTTAAGAGCAGGAATTGCCCCGGTTTTCCAGGCTCTGCTTTCTTTCCAATGCCTGATTTTTCCATCTGGTAGCCTGACGTCTAAGGCACTATCAGGTCACATATTTATAAACGGTACCACTTAGGAGAAGCGAGGCAGAGCAAGCTCAAACTTTTCCAGAAGTCCACAGAAGAATTCTCCTTGCCCTCATTGGCCTGAATTAAGAGATACACCTTGAATCATTCACTCTTAAAAGCGCTATATTGGCCAAAGTGTAGATATCTTGAAATCAGGAACCCTTCTGTGACAGAAGGGAGGAATGAAGTCAGGGCACAGACAACCAATGTCTGCTACTGTACAAAAAGAGAAAACAGCATTCATTTCACTCACGCACTCATCTGACTTGGCCATTCATTTCAGTGGTAACGATAATTAAATTTCTTTTTTAGAAATTTAATTGGGTAATGAATCCTCAAATCTGGAAGTCTTTAAGAATAGTTTGTAGGAGGTTTAAACTGAAGAATTAGAAGCTATAATAGGGTCTTTGGAGTCCCCTCCGATCCTGAGGTACTATAAAACGTGATAATTACTATCATTTTTTTTAAATTTTAAATTTCCACAAATTGAATACTCTTTCAAGATCTTGTTTCTGCTGCCATAATTTAACTTTGTGGTGTCTCTGCACTGTTTCATTTATTTATTTGTTTACTGTTTCTTTAGAATATAGATGAAACAAGTGAAATAGAAGGAATAGTTATTTGGGAGATCTTGCCTTGCATAATATGTTTAAAGGTGAGAGACAGGTAGTATAAAAAATGGATCGTCTGCCTTATGGTCACTTAGAAATCATGCAGGTTACCCCTGAGCATTAGACTGGAGTATTGGGCTTCTCCTCGTTTGTACAGTATTATCTAGACAGTCTCAAAACGATACAATGTATCCTTATAATGTCAAACTTAAACAACATTTTCATCACAGTAAATATGCACAGTATCAATCTTTAGGCTTCTACTGCTGGGTTTATGCAAAATTCAAAATATATATACACCTAGAAAGAATTCTAAACACTTGGAATACTGGAGGCCATCAACTGAATCAGCAATTTGCCAATATTAGCATTTTAAAAATAATTATCTCTGAAATAAATTGCATAGAAAGATGTTTAATAGTAATACTACATGCTTTTAAGGTTACACTGATGAGACAACACTTCAGAAAGGCATGTTCTATCAGCACTGAAAAGACAGAGGGACTGAGGATGGCATTGCTTCTCTCTCCTTAAATGTAAACACCAAGTTTCCTTAGGGTCTTGTTCAATAAATGTTTCCAAATGGTAAAGTCTCTTGGTCATACTACATCTTGTAGCCAACATCTATATCACCTTTAGTTACAGGAAGCAAGTGTGATGGTTTCCAGTAGGTTTTGCATTTGAGTCATAATTTTGTGCATTCATGTATTTTACTTTTAATTCAGCAAACATTTTTAGCTGTCAGTTATGCTAAGAAATCACAGTGCTAATTATATTGTATTTGGGAGAGCTGTATAAACTTAAGCGTGATTTTTTTTTTCCCGCAGTTTCCTCCTCTGCTAAGTAAGAATGTTTCTTACATATTTGTGTGGTTTGGATTGAATCAGACAATAGCAATAGCAAGCATTCGCTAAATAATATTTACCGTAATCAGTATTGTTAGTACTAAGTAGATGACAGGACTTAACAACTAGGAGAATAAATGAAGATCTTTTCCATGGCAGAAAACACATTCCCTCAGCTCTCGGAAAATTCTGGTGCTTGGAAAGGCCCCAACACCTCATTGTTGCTTTACATTTGTCTTGGTTATAAAAACAAAACAAAACACAACCAAAACAAACAAGCAAACAAAAACTTGTCTAAATAGCATTAAAACTGACACAAAAAAGGGAATAATGAAATTAAGGCAGAATTTCAGGGGAAAAGATTTCGCATAAAGGTCAGTAAAGTGCAGGGTGATTTAGGAAAGTTTTCTCAAGTCAGAGCACCTAATTTCAATTTCCAGTGTATTTCATCATAGTAGTCATCTGTTTACTTTTTTTTAGGCTAAACAATTTTTAAACTTGCAATGCCTCTATTATTGTAACTTAAATACAAATAGGAGAAGCCATAAAGAGTAATGAAAGTGTTCCCTCTCTATATACCTATAATATATATACATATTCTGTTAACCACTTAAGTTAGATGACCACTGTGCTAGAGAGAAAATGAATATATATTGAAAATTATTTATATCTATATCTATATAAGTATAAATGATATGGCTAAAGGACAATTCCAAAGAAATGTATTAATACATTTGTATTAAATGCATTAAACAGCTCAAAGAAATGTATTAAGCAGCTATGTAATAGAATATAGAACGGCATGGACTGAATATATATCTATGGTGGAGAAACTTAACAGAAAGACAAAGTGCTTTACAAATCCTATTAAGATCTTCCTTATTCTAGAGCTGTGTACTCCCTAGATCAGCAGTACCCATCACCAGGGAGCATGTTAATAATGCAGATTCTCAGACTCTATCTTGGATGTTCTGAGTCAGACACTCTGGGGGTGGGACCCCCAAATCTATGTTGAAACAATTGATTCTTATGGCCACTCTTGCTAGAGAAAATTGGGAGAGTGGCTGTTGATAACACATCAGTTAAACCTTTAAGTTGACAGGTGCACCATCCCTGTCCTTACCCAGAAGGACTTTATCCTCAATTACCAATCCACGTTGCTGTGTCCTTGTCCCCTATTCTGCCAATCTCACCTACTTCATCCCATGTCTCTGGATTCCCAATGAAACTCCACATTTCTTTTTATTTTATTCTGCATGACAAATTAAGTCTCTTTGTCATGTAGCCTTTCAATTAAAGCCAATCAAAATGACCAACCAAGGGATTCAGCTTAATAAAAGATAGTCTTCTTTCTAAGAAGTTTTATCATTTTTTTTAATATCATTTGTTTTAAATATATATATATATATATATTTTTTTACCACTGCTACTTGCCTTTCTTTCTCTCTGGGACGTGAGCTACTCAGTTTTTGTTCATTTTTTTAAATAATTGGTGTCTCACAATGTTTGCCATGGAGTGAGTAGGCAACATTTGTGGTTGAGATGGCAAATTAATTGTCCAATGATAAGGGTCTGAAACGGGAATTTGTTATTTTGCACAAGTTTCTGATGACAGTCACTTATTTATATATATATATATATATATATATATATATATATATTTATATATGGATATAGATATGAGAGACAGAGAGAAACATACACACATTGGAAAGTATGTATACACAGCATTATATGTTTTTCTGTATCTATAACATGTGCAGTCTAATTTAGATACACCTATTCTAACATATCATTACACGCTATAAAAAGTCACCTCCTCAGAGAAAGATTTCCTGATCGATCTATCTAACCTAGCCTATATCAGGTTCCACATTTTGACTTATTTTTGTTGGAATACTTGTTAAATGGGGGCACGAATATTGCTTATATTGTTTCTTTCTATAGCCCTATGGCCTAGAATAGTCTGTGACAGTTAATAAATGTTTAGTATTTGTGAATGGAAACTTTATGAATGAGGTGAATGAATTTATTCATAAATAAATTTTAAATAAAGCTAACCCTATGTTTGTTGATAACACACACATGGTCCTTGTATTGTATGACTTGAAATATTATCTGGAGTCCTATATATTTTATTAATTTCGCAAAATACTTCAATTTATTGGTGAAATAAAAAAACATAGGTTGTGATACCCAACAGAACTTTCTTATTTGGGTAAGTTCATTTGTTCAATTTTTCTCGAATTACTTTACACTTTCTTTTCCTTGTGTTAAATTTCTTTCATCCCTTGGGTTTGTCATGATATTTGGTTTGTTCTCCAATAATCTTCACATTTTTAACACTTCTAGGCAGGAACTGTAAAATTCTCCACATTTCATATACATCTCCAAGAAAAATTTTATTATTTCTGAAGCAGTACTATTACTTTATAGCACCTCTTCTCAATTCTTTCCTGAGGATTCTCACCACCTATAAACACATTATTCTTCCCAAGGCTCAGATTATCTAAGTATTCATATCTAAAGAAAAATTATTTTAAAAGCCTAATTATTATGGTTCAGAAAATCTAAAATCTTCAGGTCTCATGGCTTAACCAGATAGGAGGTTCTCACCACCTCACTGGTTACCAAGAAGTATGAAGAATGTTCACACAGAAATGACGATAGGCCCAGGGTCCTCCTCATTTCCTCTTCTGCATTTCCTCCCCTGCATTTCCTCCTCTGCATTTCCTCTATAGCTACTTATGGCTATTTTGTCTTCATCTTTGCCACATGGTCCCCCAGCTCCAGTTTTCTGTCAGCATCACAGGCAGTAAAAAAGGGGAATGGACAAAAAACTAAAGGCGTATATTCACTGTATCAGTTTTACTCAAAAGCATTATGTTACAGTAACCCCAATTTATTAAATTGCAGTTACATCCCATTGGCCAGAACTGGGTCATAATTATCCTTCGCCTTAAGCAAGTCTGAGAGGAGGTGTGTCACGTTGACCAGACACATTTTCATTTAGAACAAAAATAGGGTTCTTTTAGAAAGGAAGAAGGTAGGTAACTACAGATGGCAGCCACAAAGAAGTACCTTAATCTAATGAATAGCACAGGTAATTACGGTTTTGATGAAATCCGTGTATAAATATATGTTTCCCTCCTTTTAAAAAAATCCTTCACCTAGACCACATAGCCACATTTGTCCTTTACTGATATTAATGGACTTTGCTCTACATAGAGTTTAGATGTCAATTTCATGCATAGAATGATGAGACCTCCCCAAACAATTAAGAAATAAAAATGAGGGGAACATGAAATCTCAAGGTAAGTCAAAATTCTTTTATTGGTCCTTCATTGTAATGTTGGCGAACTCATGTGCCATTACAGAATTCTGGTTTTTACAGAGCCCTGGGTTTTGCTTTTGTTTTTTGTTTCTTCTCCTTTACAGATTTTTCAGGTGGTCTTAGGCTCTCCCAACAGACATTCTAGAGACGAACATATGAATAGAGTTGGACTATTAATCCTGCTTTCCCATACTTTAAAAAGCACTTGCTGACGTCAGCCTGCAGAAGAATACAACATGGCAACTATTTCCTATTTCCAAGAGAGTTTTCTTTTTGACATTCAGGAGAGTCTAACAAAATATCTGCATAAGTGCTGGCACATGAAGAAGTTGGGAAGAGAATAATAAGTGATTCTTTTCTCTTCCCCAATTGGAATTAGGTTTCCCTTCAATTACTGAAAGCAAAAAAATTACTCAAAGCAAAAATTTTTAGTGTTAATTTTATGTCTATTTCTCATTAAAAATACATTGTCTCTTTTTGTGTTAATTATTTCTTATTTTTATGTAGGAAAAAGTTCATCAAATTAATCATTATGCTTGCAGTTATTTTTATTTTAGAAAGGGCATCAATATATTTTAATCACTTATAGAAGATATTTCGCTTTCTAATATAAAAAAGATAAGTAAAATTATTATTTTGATAAAATAATTCAGCATATTATGGTTTGTTCCCTTACTCTTGACCACTTTACTTCCTTTATTTCATTATTGTATTTACTTTAAAATATTTCATGTAGTATGGCAGACCAGGAACCTAGAGGGAGAAAGTTGATGAATTTAAATAAGGTTCACTTGATATGGTAACATCCAAATAGCCTGGAGGCCAGATAAGTTTATCTGGAGATTATGATAATCAATTCATAAATTATGTATACCTGAGCCCTTTTCACCTTGGGCAATTTCAAGATGTCCAAAAAAAAAAAAAAAAAAAAAAACCCATCAAACTTAATGTACTGAAATCAGTGGTTTAAGCCATCTGAATAGCCAACTAGAACCACAGCAGAGATAGTCTAATCCACTATGCATAGTTGACTATTAACAGTGAAAAAACTTAAAGGATTTTACCCCAGATTTATAAACATACTCTTTGTCTTTCTAATTTTAAGCTCGTATTCACTTGCTGATATCCGTGTGTATTTTTACCAGAGGTGGACAGAAGTCATCCTCTCAATGAAGAGAGAAGTAGATATTTGGCCTCAGAACTTCTGTACCAGCAGAACACTAGACCAGGGAAAAAGAAGGCAAATTTTAAAGATACACAGCAAATGAGACTTCGGTGAATTGTGCTGATGAGCTGATAGTAACATTGGTCAAAAATTTTAATGATGTCACCCACACAGACTGTCATCCACACAAAATCAGGAACCTTCCATATGAAATGTATCCTTCCACTGCTAAGGCATAAATGTGGTGGGTAAATGACAGGAGAACATCTCTTTCC
>NW_006788208.1:0-13774 GCF_000442215.2 Lipotes vexillifer | reverse complement strand
TTTCCCTTGACTGAAGATTTTATAGTCAAGATTACTAGATTTCCAATTAATTGGTCTTGGCTGTTGTAAAATTATCATCACTAAGAATCCTTTATTGGAGAGTTACTTATTTTCTCCATTTTAAGCAGGCCTCCTAAGACTCTTCAAGAAATGGAAACAAACATAGATTTATATAGAGCTGTTTTATGGTGAAAAATGAAGTAGTTATAGAGAATAGAATTAGAGGAAATAAGGAAGGATATTGGAATAACCCGTTGACCAAATCAACAAAATTTGAGACATTAATAATCTTATACTTGAATATCCCTCTGTGAATGAAAACTCACTATCTTATTAAGCAGCCTGTTTCATTGTTTCATAAACTAAAGTGGGACAAAATTCTTTGTTTGGTCATTGATTCATTCAACGCTGTTAATTGTGTTATTACTATGTAGTAAGTACTGAAATGTAATGTACTGAAATCTAACTTGATTACTAATTTTTAGTCCTGTTCTTTAAAGTATTAGAACAAAGGTAGTCCTTTATGTTTCTGCAAGGAAGCCATTAAATACTTGAAATTAGTCATCATGCTTTTTTTTTCAAAAATATTCTTTTTTTCAAGTTAACAATCTAACGCTTTCAGTTGTTTTACCATAAAATTCTGCCTTTACTCATTAACCTCCTGTTTCACATATCAAACCTAGTATTTCAGATGTGTACACATAACATTCCAAAATGAGGTCTATGCTATCCACAGTTCTGTACACTCAGCTTCTTCTAATGCAACATATGCTTTTGTTTTTAGCAGCCTCTTTGCACTGTTGGTGATTATTGAGTTATGGCCAAGTCAGATCTTATAACCATGAACTACTGTATGCACTATCCACTACTTTACATTTCTTTTTCTCTTGTTTTAAACCCAAAGCATGGCTTAAGATTCATCTGATCAAATTTCATATTCTTGGTATTCATCCAGCATTCCAGTCTTTTGAGATAACCTGAATCTCAATCTTGTCATCAACTGTTATATTGCTTATTCCTCCCGGTTTTGTATCATCTCAAATTTGGAAAGTGACACGTTCAGCCTGGTTCATGATCCACACCCTGTCTTTTCCTTACAGCTGAAGCTAATTGATCCATGTCAGTAAGCATAGACTATTGCCTAATTCCAAGAGCCCTCTTTCCCAAACAGGAAATATTTAAACAGTTTCAACTTCACTCTTGACAAAAGTCTCCCATGGTATCATATGGATATGAAACGAACAGGCAGACTGAAATATGATGTTACTATGCAGATTTTAATGTGATTTAATGTCTACAGCTAAATTGTAATGCTTTTGAAATATTGGATAGAAAAAAGGAAACCACACAATGTTTTTATATGGGATTATACTTTATGCAAGTATTAGTTTCATTGTATTTATGGGAAAACATTAACCTAACTCTCAAATACTGCCTATTTTCTAAAATAAACTAAGTTGAAAGCAAAAAAAAAGAGAGAAATTCTATTTAACTCTCACAATATGCCATTTGAATTTTCCTGGGATTTAGCAAAACTGTCAGACCCAAAGAAGCTCTCTGATAGTCAAGTGATTAATTTGCTTTAGAACAGTATATTTGGCAAGCAAAGTCATCTCTAGATTTGTTTGTTATGAATTGGAACTAATTTCCAAGATTATTTGTGGAATTTTTTGAACACCAAAAAAAGTTTGTGACCAGCTTTAAAGAGGTGTAGTGGTTTCAAGAAATCCAAGTTATTTCAATTTCCGCTGGGGAATATTACTTTTTGTTGTTGAGGATGGTGGGGGGCAGGCTTCTTCCCTATAATAAGGAGGGAGATCCATTAGAGCAACAGCATCCCTGGCTCCCTTCTGCTGCTTGTACTCTTGTCACGGGGAAGATGTGACATATCTCACGGGTGAGTGTTGGGGGTTAGGGTTAGCTCCCTGGCTGAGTGGTTCTTGTCTTCATCTTTCTGGTATGGCCTTACCTACAGAGGGCGTTCATTCTCTGCTTTTCTACTGTGTCACTTTGGAGGAGAATGCCTAAGGCTTGAGTAACAGAAAACTCACCTTCTCCAACATAGACTTTTTTGGTAATAAAGGTAATATTTAATCTCCATCTGTCTGACTCCTGGGATTCTCTCTAATTGAAAAACAAGGTTATCATGTATTTGCCCCCCCCCCCAAATTACAACATTTTATTGATTTTTTTCCTTTTTTGTTGGTTTTATTTATTTACTTACTTACTCAGTGAAGTATAGTTGATATACAATATTGTATGTTACAGGTGTACAATATAGTGATTCACAATTTTATTATTATTATTTTTTTTTTGCGGCACGCGGGCCTCTCACTGTTGTGGCCTCTCCCGTTGCCGAGCGCAGGCTCCGGACGCGCAGGCCCAGCGGCCATGGCTCACGGGCCCAGCCGCTCCGTGGCACGTGGGATCTTCCCGGACCGGGGCACGAACCCGTGTCCCCTGCATCGGCAGGCGGACTCTCAACCACTGCGCCACCAGGGAAGCCCGTGATTCGCAATTTTTAAAGGTTATGGACTCCATTTATAGTTATTACAAAATATTGGCTATATTCTCCGTTTTGTGCAATATATACTTGTAGCTTATTTTATACCTAATAGTTTGTACTTTTTTGTCCCCTAACCCTGTATAGCCCCTCCCCCTTCCCTCTCCCTAAAAGAGGTAACAAAAATAATTCCAGTTAGGTACACAAGATTATAAAAGAAGTACACATTTAAGCAAAAATGGATTAATCCTATAAGTATGATTTTTAAGTATTCTCACCATCCATCATCAACTCACTAATGTAACTTTGAGGGGTGGGCAAGGGCCAGACACTGGATGCAAGTAATATATTTGGCTTCATTTTGGAATGGTCAAACATTTTATTCACTAATTATAGTATTTTCTGTAAGTTATCCTTATTTTTTTAACTCACAAATCACAGATCCCTAGAACTGAGAGTTATGGCTGAAAATGAGCTTAATGTAATAACTTCTTGTGCACAGATAAACATCTAACAAAGTTCTACATGCAAACGCTGCCTTACTTTGATAGATTCTGAAACAGTATGGTCATTTTACTGATGTCAAAATAATATTAGATTATTTTCATCTAATATATACTCACACTGTTATATCATGTACAGTTTGTTTAACAAGTATGGAGAGGGTACTGCAAATTCCTAAGACTGGAGAGCCTATGTAAATAACTGCATAAGTCAGTCTGAGAGCTAAAGATTGAAGTTGTAGGCACTCCTTTCATAGCCCCTTCTAATATGTAACAAGTAAATAATTGTAATTTTTGCCCACTTGCAGTAAATGCAGAAAATTCCATATGGATTTATTTGATTGTGTCTTTTTTCCAGGGTCCTTGAATAAAGTAGGATTAGTCATAGGGACCCAGTAGAATTTAATTATTTCCATTTTGTCCCTATTTCTATAATATTCAGCATATGATTCTATAAAAATTAGAGTATTCTTAATGTTATTTAATATTTTCAGTTCTTTTTTTCTTGGATAGCAAAACTTCTTATATCAGATACCTAGGAAACATTTATTTACCTGAAACAGACTAACTTTCTCTTCATTTTAGAACAGCGGGAATGTTTCTGACAGTCACGTATCAGTATTTGACATCACAATTACTTTGATAGACCCTAAATTAAGGTATAGTGTATGTCCTGGGACAAACATATTTGCCAAAGAATCTTGGAGAATAGTGATGCTTATTACAATGACTTTTTAAAAGGTGACTATCAGATCATTAAAATACATAACCAACTAATACCAATGACTTAAAGAAAAATCTTTAGCCTTTTTAGTAAGGTTTTTTTAGGTTTTATTCTGTTTTTGTTTTGTTTTATAAATACCAACACTAACAACATAATGCTGAAGCGTGGAAGTAAATTCCTGAGGTATGAGATGGGATCTCCATCATCAAACTACTCTGTAAGCAAAATGCATACGTGCAGGTGCATGGAGAAATAAATAACTCCAGCATATTCATTAAAAGTAACACTGAAAAGAATCCAAAACATTTTGGTGGATATTTTTCTACAGAAAAATAAAAGAAAACTTTACTTCTAGGAGCTATAATCTGTAATTATTCCAGCAAAATAAATCTTTCAGTGAAAATACTTTGAATTAAATAACTTAAAAAAAAATTTTTTTTAATTAATTTATTTTTATTTTTGGCTGTGTTGGGTCTTCGTTTCTGTGTGAGGGCTTTCTCTAGTTGTGGCAAGCAGGTGCCACTCTTCATCACGGTGCGTGGGCCTCTCACTATCGTGGCTTCTCTTGTTGCGGAGCACAGGCTCCAGACGCGCAGGCTCAGTAGTTGTGGCTCATGGGCCTAGTTGCTCCACGGCATGTGGGATCTTCCCAGACCAGGGCTCGAACCCGTGTCCCCTGCATTGGCAGGCAGATTCTCAACCACTGCGCCACTAGGGAAGCCCTAAATAACTTTTAATTAGAAAAAGAGTGGGACGTATAACTCACTTCTGCCTCTTAATGACTAATTTCTTTTTTTTTTTAACATTTTTATTAGACTATAATTGCTTTACAATGTTGTGTTAGTTTCTGCTGTATAACAAAGTGAATCAGCTATATGTATACATATAGCCCCATGACTAATTTCTTTATCAGTTATTACTTCTTTCATTTTCATATACATGAAATAACTTATTTACAAAAAGTTGCAATTCAACAAAAGAGAAACATTGATTTTATACAAAAATGTAAGCGGGAAAGAGAGTTTTTTACTTCCACCCTATGGATACAATTTTAAAGCAGGTAAAGAAAGAGGAAAATAAGTTGGGATTTGTATTTGGGGGTCATAAATGTAATAATTATTAATGTCTTCCATGAAGATGTCAACCTTCTTGAAAATCACCAAAACATCTAAGATTCAGATGATTTCTGGAAGGCATACAGAAATTCTGTTTATGTCTTTTGTTGCAGTGGAATGTCAAATCTGCAACACAACTAGTTAGAAGGATGGACAGCCTGACAACTACACAAGGTGTAAGTAGAGACTGTTGAGAAATGAACATCCACCTTCCTCCTGTGTGGTCAGCTGGAACCCTCTAGCCATTAAGCGTCTCCTAACACTAGGGAGCACACTTTCCCCAGGAATTATCCTGGGAAGTAAGATAAGAGGCTTCCCTTCTGCAAATCAGCATGAGGCAGGGTGCCAGCCCATGCCCTGCTGTATAGAATGACAAGGCACACAGCTATGACAGTGCTCGTGGTAAACAATGACAGTTCTGTCAGGAATCTGAGAGGCTTTTCATACTTGTGCATGTGCCGAAAGAGAAGCAGAGTTATTTTAATTGTGGCGTATAAAAATGACTGCATGAACTCTTCACCCCTTTTTTCCTTTAAACAAATCAAAATTAGAAGAGTGTTAGCAGCTTTCTGATGGTGGGAATGGAAAGGAGGAGGCTGTAGAAATTTGGAAATTAGAAAAAAATTGCCGTCAGTAAAAATATGAACTCAGATTGGTTAAATTTTTTTTAATCAAAATGACCTTAGGTTTGTAATGCTCTTACTGTAAAGCTCTTTCTCACTCTTTAAGGCATACGAATATCATATAGAGAGGCTACAGGACTAACGAGCACACATCAGAGGATGTTTAGGGCACACATCCTTTGTAAGCATAGATGTTGCTTATTCTGGTAAGGGTTCCATTGAAGGGAGTGATACTGGGTGACCCACCACGTTATATGCATCATGTTTTCAACTGAGTTTATTCATAAGTTTATTGTATATCCAAAGTACACAACATATTGCCTAAACTCTTTTAAGAGATACAAAGAATGAGGCAAGAACCTTTGCTTCTGGGGAGCTGACCATTTTTCAGGGAAAAAAGATAATCATGAGCGACGTATGGTATATGAAAAGGCAAAGTGCAGTCAAGGGTTACGTAGTGAGTGCCTAATTAGAGCAGGAAGTCATGCTAGGTATTATGGGGATAAGAAGATGAAAAAGATATGGACCCCGACTGCAAGAAGCTTAGTGCAATGAGAGAAATAAGACAACACGGTCAATGACACATCAAGAGAAAAAGGAGCTGTGATCATGTCAATAACAAAAAGAGTGCTTCAACTCTGAGCTGTTGAAAGAAATGATCCTGCATCTCCCAAGCAACATATTTTATAGATAAAGCTTAGGAAGGTAGCTGGCAAGTCACAGGGTAAAGCTTCAAACACATATATCCAAACTTAAAGATTTGTTGTCACTACATAATTCTGCTCCAGTGACTCTTTGCACTCTGTTTGTCTAAACTCCTGTTCCCATTTTCTGGTGAAAGCCTTCCTTCATTGTGGTTATGGTGGAAGCCAGTTAGGTGGTACCCTGTCCTCCTACCTGTGAGGGTGGAAATGTGACCAAGGCCTCCAAGCCACCATAGTTGGCTCAGAAATATACAAAAGACCAAAACCAAATCAGTAAAATCCCTTCTTTGTGGTTCTTGTACCTATGTTGGGAGAAGGATCCTCTCTCTTTCCTCCTGGATTTCGATTTGTTATCACGTAAGCTGTTGCCTTCTGAAGCTATGTTCCTCCTCCTCTTGCTGCATGGAAGACCTCGCTAAGGTTAAAGGGAAAGAAGCTGGAGCTCAGTGCAGGAGGGCCCACGATTCTACCAATTCATGTCTGCATCTCAGTTCACCTCGGGACTTCCCAGTAAGTTCATTTGAGTTGGGTTTCTGTTATTTACAACCTAAAAAGATCTAAATAATGAGCTTAATGCTTGAAGAATGAAAGAATGCAAAGAAAGTTACACATACGCTAGAATTAATTGTGATCAGTATTCCAATATGGATCATTCCAGGGGAGGGATGATCAATTGTGCACAAGTAGAAAATTATGAGGCAAGATAAAAATTATGTGTCAGCTTGGCTATAGATCTCAGTTTTCCAGGGACAGATTTGATTTATGTTTGTTATCCCTATGCTCTATCACCTGTTTTTCTCAGTAGTTTTCTAGTTTTTATAATACATTATATGGTATAGTCATGCTATTTATATATGCAAACTGATGCAAAGAATGCATAGGTAACATCTATAATTTAGTTTTTAGGTTTGAGCCTAATTATAAAGCCATGTTAAATTTGGAAGAGTGAGGTATGAAATTAAGAAGTTATTATAGTCTATGCAAAAGATGATTAAACTCTGAAAACAGTGGCATAAAGAAAACCAGGGTGTTGATTTTTGAATCCAATGAGTTGAACAGTGTAGGGCTTCTATGTGCATTAGAATGCCAACAGCTAATAACAGAAAGAAGAGAGTTAAGCTACCCCTTTTTCCACCATGGAGAGAGGAATGAACAGGTTGGAAAGACTTTTGGAGGCTTGGATAAGTGGTCTTATATAAAACAAGAATTATATTCAGCAAAGTGAAGCATGAACCCTATAAAATAGTTTGTACAGACCTATGGGGACTAGTGAAGGCCATAGTTTCCTGCTTACTAAGTAAGTTTTTAGACACATTTTGTCCTTAGCTCATGGGACTACAACTAGTTTTAAAATGCACAAACTCTTTTATCTAATCTTATTGTCTATTTTAATTCAAATCGTCTTGGCCTCTGAATGGAGCTACTACCAGTGCCTAGCTAAGTGGGACTGGGAAAAGCAGAAACTGACATGGGAAGAGACAGATGGAAGCAGAACTAATGGGACGGAGACCAGGGATGGAGTGTGGAGAAGTTGAGAGAACTAATTCTAGTTTTAAAGTCTAGACGATGGATAGATGTTCATTCCTACAAAACAGCTTTGGAAGGAAAATGGTGGAGAAAGCCATGAGCCCCAGTGTAAGGCATCTGAGTTTGAGATAATGGCCAAATACTCTAGTGGAGCTTTCATAATTTATTTTATATGTAGATAGGAAATTCAAGAGAACGCTATATACAAAATAAAATAAGTATATTATTTTTGTAAAGAAAGAAGGAAAATAAGGCTGACATCAGGTCTTTGTGGAAAGGTCTGTGTTTATTTGCTTGAAAGGACAGGAAAGAGGCAGTTTTGCAGAAGGAGAGAACCAGTAGATTTGCTATCTCTAGTAATCGAAGCTAGAAATACCTTTAAAGGAGAAAGAGCTCAATGATGTCAACTGGTCTCACAAGATACAGAGGATGAAACAGATTTCCTAATTATGAGATGATGTCTGAACAACAACAATTTCAACAAAATAAATACACTGATAAAAAGAAATTGAGAAGTGAAAGGGAATTAGGATTGGCTGACATTGAAAACAGTAAAGTAATCTACACTAGGGATGAGCTTGATGGTAAAAGGAACAGAGAGCATAGAATAGCAGCTCCAGGGAATAGAAAGGTAGAGTCAAGACCTTGTGGAATGAATTAGTAAGGATGGTCTTGAGGCAGGAGATAGATGGGCCCTCAGGGCAAACGGTTTGAGTTCATTCTTGTGGACCTATACTCTGAGATGGGAATAACAGGACAATTGAAAGAGGAGGCTGGGCCCCATCCAGATAGAAGATAAGAGACTACATATTCCTCATTCTCAAAGTCAGGAGACATCCCCGGCTACTCATGTGCAGAAAGGCTCCTTGGAGGTCAAAAGGGGAGTTGCCAAGTGGCCAAACCTACCCATAGGCTTCTTTGGTAGAATCTATCTTGGCTAAGAGATGCACACACACATGTGGGAAAATCCTGAGATATCCCAAATATGGAGTCAGAACCAGGCAAATCGAAATGATTGGCCAAAGGAAACTTGGAAGAAATGCACCATAGAAGCGACTTAAACTGCCATGAGTGCGTGACTCTCTCCACATGTATTGTACTTCTTTTTATCCTAATAAACAGTTTACTTGTTTCACTACTCTCCGTCTCTGTGGGGATTCTTTTCTGCAAAGCTGTAAGGCCAGGGCCTTGTCACTGACCACTGGTCTAGTGGCTAGGATTCGGTGCTCTCCCTGCCACGGCCCGACCTCAGTCTCTGGCTGGGAACTAAAACCCTGCTTCAAGCAGCTGCAGGCCGAGGCCACCCCAGATCAGACTAAGCTGTGTTGCAGTATTAATTTAATCAATAAACCACAGAAGTTTAACATATTTATTTCTGGCTCATGCAAAGTCTGGAGGAAGTTGGGTGACTCCCCAGGGCCCCCTCTTCCCTGATGGCTCTGGACTCTGTCTACCATATCATGTGACTTCCTACACCATCAGAGCAGAGCAAGAGGACAGAACCGACTCTCCTTTTCTCTGTTTTAGCTTAGAGTTGATACACAATCTCTTCCATTTATCACCTACTGGTCAGAATTACAGCAGAACCACACATCGACAGAGCTAACCACGAGCAGCCCGGAAAAAGAGAAGGCACCAAGATGGTCTGTGGGAAACATGGCTACATTAGCATTTGAGAGGAAAAAAAATATCAATACCAGGAGAGCGTAGCCCTAGACATGAGAAAAAGATACAATATGATGCAAGTGCTATTTCATTGAGAAATGGCTTATACAACCTTCTTGTTCAAAGTTACAGATTATTTTGATGTCAAACTCTCCCAGGCCACAAAGATGAGTCACTTACTTCTCTGTATAGCAGATGCCTCTTCTGTAACATCCAACTGTAAAATTCTATAATTCAAAGTCATTTATGGCATGAGACTGAGATCAAATGCTGTTGTATCTTTAATAACTGTTTAGTACTCAAAGAACTGCTTACCTCTACACTTATTTTAGAACTATTTGAGCTCTGCAGAGAATAGAAATTGGAGCACAAAACTAATTATGGAAAAATGTATGGATCCTGTCAGCTTTATGTTGTATTAAATGTATAGGAATGTCAATAAAGGCATTTTCACTGCCTTACATACAATTATATTGCCACTTAGCTCATTTTGATCTCTCTATAGACTCTACAGGTGGCAGCTGAGTTTGATACCCAGCAGGACCCTGTAGGGTTCCTGAGCACCAAAGCCTTTCTGCGTCTGCCATCTCTTGATTACAGGAAATGGGCTTCATTCAGCCTCCATGACCTTCCCTGAGTTCCAACTGGCAGGTTCAAACAGTGGCTAATTAGGGAAGGGAGGGGATGTGAGACAAGAGAGGAGCAGTCAGGAAACAATAGTGCAGGCTTGGGGCAGGGTCCTGGTTCCCCCTCAAGGACAGAACAAACAGGTTCAAACAGTGGCTAATTAGGGAAGGGAGGGGATGTGAGACAAGAGAGGAGCAGTCAGGAAACAATAGTGCAGGCTTGGGGCAGGGTCCTGGTTCCCCCTCAAGGGATACACAGAACAATATCTTTGAGCTGTTTTGCAGATTCTGAAACCCCTACCAGGTGGGAGAACTTAAGGGTTTGCTGCCCACAGTATATAGACCCCAGACTGGTTGGAACCAGAAGGTTGGTAATGCCAACTCCCACTTACCTCCCCACCAACCCATCAGAAGACTGTCCACGAGCTGATCACGCCCACTTTGAACCATTCCTATGAAACTCCTCACCAGCCCCTCGGTGTTGGGATCAACAGTTTTGAGGGCATTAGCCCTCTGTGGCCCCTTTGCCTGGCAAAGCAATAAAGCTATTCTTTCCTACTTCACCCAAAACTCTGTCTCTGAGATTGAGTTTGGTGTCGGTGCAGAGAGGCTGGATTTGGCTTCAAGTTTTCTTGGTTTTATTTTTACTTCTTTCAGAAATACTTACCACTTCTTTTCTGAAGAAATGGCAGTAAAATAGGCAAGGTAGGAAACAGAATCACTGGTAGTAAAGCAGCCAGAGAAATGAACACTTCAGCATTTATTTTTTTACTGCCTACTTAACTTCATTGGTTTTATATAGCTGCCAGAGTTTGATCTCTTTTGATACCAATTGAAATTTATGCTGTAAGCCACATGATTGATCACATAAAAACAGGGAGAAAAAGCAAGACTTGATCTGATCCCCGTGTATATGAGGGTTATATTAAATCTTGCAGCTATATAAAACAAATTCAAATAATCCTATTTTTGTAGGAACACTGACTGAATAAATCCAGGTTACCAAATTATTACCTGGAAGAGAAAAGTATTTCAATCAGAAAGAAAAACATATTTAATGTCCTATGTGGGATTTGTGTTAGAAGAGCAAACCATTTAATCAGTCAGAGGAGTAAAAACTTCATTTCAAGTGCCTCAAAATAGAGACTTCTTTCTTTCTATCTTCTTATTGGGAAGGCAAAGAGTAAACATGTTATGAGTCTGTGGGTAAATAACATCCACTTCAAAATCTAAGATCTGAGTCTTGAGTCAGTCATCTTGAATGATGTTTTGCTTGTGTATTTTTAAAATCATATTTCAAAGAAGTAAAGAAAATAAGTATCAAAACATAATTCAAATAGTTTTGATTTATAAATAGTTTTGATTTATAAAAGAATAAAAGTAGCCTCTGGCTACTATGGACTGTGTGATCAGAATTTGGTTTATAGAGAGATTCTTTGTGATAGTAGGTTTAAGGTAGAATAAGAAAAGTCTGTACCGTAAGTTCAGTTCTAGATTAGTGAAATATATTGGTCATTGCTATTATCACACTCTCTCATGCAATGTAATATCAGAATTATGCTCTTCTTATTTTAGTTTTTGAATGTCATTTGCAGGACTATGGAAATGGATATGAGCATTTTAAAGATTTTCTTTTTAAATTTCATGGTAAAAGCAGAAATGAAGATAATCCATACAGGAAAATAATTATGCATGTCACTGGTTATCTTTTTGCTTGTTAGTGTTTTGTTTCATTACTTTGTGAATAATCAATATAAACAGAAAACATGGCCTTTACTAGCTCCCATTAGTTTGTACAAATTTTTGCTCTTGCCAACGTGCAGCTTTTAATCAGCTAATTTTTCAATAAAATGTTAATACTAAACATTAAAGTATGTTTGAGTCATTCTTTGTTTTTATTGGTGCTGTTGTTGTTGTTGTCCGTGCTGCACGGCTTGCGGGGTCTTAGTTCCCTGACCAGGAATCGAAACCGGACTCCGCAAGAATCATGTTTTAGTGATTCTTGATTCCCATTTAGAATTTTAGTAGACGGAAGAACTATTCTTTTTGTGTCTTTGCAAATATTGTTTTCAACTGTTTTCAGCTTATTCATTTTTATTATTACTTGAAACATTTGTACCAAATTTCCCTTCCTGGATTCTTTCCCAAAGACTATATATTGAGATCTATTTCCTACATTGTATAATCCATACTACAGTAATTACAAGTTAAAAAAATACCAGACCTCCAATGAATTCCTCTGTGGCACTATTTGTATCCCATAATCATATCAGTCTGGTTCTAATAGCTAGTGGGGACATTTGCACATTCCCTTCTGTTCTCACAAATCTTAAGCAGTAGTCTTAGGTTAAACTCTCTCTCTGTCATCTAATGGATGATAAAATATAGGAAAGAATTTTATGGAAGATCACCTCCTTAACTGCCTCAGGAGAGAACTGCCCTGGTTGTCAGTATACAGAACTTTAGCAGCTGAGTTATAAGCATGTCAGGTGCATAGTTGAGTCCATAACGGAGGAAAAATTATTACAGTGATAAGCACTTACCTAAATTTTGGCCCCCTTTCCACCTACTTTTGAGTTCATATAGATTCATTTCCTAACACGTTAAGGGCAGTAATTGTTATTCATAGGCAGGCTGTTAATATTTAAGCAAAGTAGTTTGTCCCAATAGTTATGTCACCGTAATGCATAAGATAATCATTGTGTTTACTTAGGCTGTGATGGCATGTTTTAATGTAAATTCAGCTTTTGTTCCTAGGATTATTTATTGCATTACATAGCAGACCTTAAGATTCACTCGTACAATTTTAGTAAGTTTTGTCTTCTGTACTTTTTTTTAGAAGGATTGGTCTTATTTCATTCAGGGAAAATGATTAACTTTGTGTAGAGGGATTATTACAATAAAGTGAAATAAGCATGAGATTTAAGATGTGGTTGGGCTGAACAGATGTTCCTCCAAGGTTTGGTTAGTGATAATCATTGAAATATGTATGTTCCATATGCAAATTGAATTTCTGCCTCTTCAAAGATTCAGGGTGGTTGTCCCTAGATAACAGCTCAATTTAGTTGAAGTTCCAAATGTCAGTTCACCTACTTTTGACCAGTTAAACTTCTGACGACATACAAAGAAGTACTTTCTACTTTCTTTATGATTATGTCTTAAACTTGAGACATTTCATTTGCTTGACTCATAAACCACAGATTAATAACAAAGGAAAGAGAAAAGAGAAATTGAGACTTTCCTTTCTTTATCTTCTCCTTGTGATCTTTTAAGTATTGTAAGCTTAGAGAAAAATTCGTTTGTTTAAAACCTTTAACTCAAATTTATACAAATTATATTGTAGTCAAGGTCAAAAATTTAATCACACAAATCTGTTATACAAGGTCAATTTATTTTTCTGATTTTCTAGAATTCATTTAATCTTCCTTATAAGTCCCCAGCCTACTTTATAGAAAATAAATTTAGACTCATCACTTAATTTTATCTTGATTTTTTATCTTCTTTAAAAAAATCTCCTTAGGTAAATTTCAGTTCATTCTGAGTCCAACTAAATTTTTGTATTTTCTCATATTCAAGGGGAAGTAGAGGAAATCTGACCATCCTTCTCTGTAAGAAGGTAAGAGTAGGTACCTAGTACTGTCTTTTTGCCTGGTCATTGCCATTAGATGTTGGCTTGATTAGTCTCTGTACTGGCATCCGCTGAGATGAATGCATTCATCTGTCTCTTTGTGTGTGTGTGTGTGTGTGTGTGTGTGTGTGTGTGTGTGTGTGTGTGTGTGTGTGT
>NW_006788207.1:0-900 GCF_000442215.2 Lipotes vexillifer | reverse complement strand
AGATCCCACATGCCGCGGAGTGGCTAGGCCCGTGAGCCATGGCCGCTGAGCCTGTGCGTCTGGTGCCTGTGCTCCACAACGGGAGAGGCCACGGCAGTGAGAGGCCCGCGTACCGAAAAGAAAAGAAAAATGGGCAAAAGATCTAAACAGACACTTCAACAAAGAAGACATACAGATGGCAAATACACATATGTAAAGATGCTCATCCTATATGAAATATGCAAAATTGTACATCCACTTTAAAAGGCAATTTTTTAAAAACCAAGCTATATGTATTTTTACCACATGATCTAACAATCACACTCCTAGATATTTACTCAATTGAACTGAAAACTTATGTCCACAGAAAAGCCTACACATGAATGTTTATAGCATCTCTACTCTAGTTGCGAAAAACTGGAAGCAACTAAGATATCCTTAAATAGGTTAATGGATAAATGGTGGTACATCTGTACAATGAAACATTATTCAGGAATAAAAACTATGGACTTCAGTTAATAATCATATGTCAGTATTGGTTCACTAATTATTACAAATGTGTCACAGTACTGCAAGATGTCAGTAATAGGGAAAATGTGTATGGGTGTGGGGGGTGGTACATGGAAACTTTCTATGCTATCTGCTCAATTTTTCTCTAAATTTAAAACTGTTTAAAAATAAAATCTTTTAAACAAACAAAAGGCAATCTATAGCCTGGGAGAAAATATTTGCAACCCATATATCCAGCAAAGGACTAGTATCTAGAATATGTAAAGAATTCTCAAAACTTAACAGTTAAAAACAATCTAATTAAAAAATGGATGTAAGACGTGAACAGACATTTCACTAAAAAGGATGTATATGTCTTCTTTGGAGAAATGTCTATTTAGATCTTCCACCCATTTTTTGATTGGGTTGTTT
>NW_006788206.1:0-362 GCF_000442215.2 Lipotes vexillifer | reverse complement strand
TCCTTGCTCCACGAAATGGACTCAACACCCTATATTCAACGCATAGGAATAGACCTGACTGGTTGGAATCTAAAAACCTATGTATTTACATCTATCCGTAAGAGAATCGAGCGTGTGTAGAGCGACATAAGCGCAGCAGTGAAAATCAGCCAAATCCCATTATAAAAATAAATTTCAAAACCAAAACACAATGAGAGTGAAATAGAGAGACATTCTTACTTAATTCATTCACGTCTCGGGATGAAACCTGGATTTACCACATCTATACCCACAGCTGTTTGAGACCTAAGGCTGGACAGTAGGGGCTGACAGGATTGGTGAGGTTTGGTAAGCAAAGGCAAAGCTTTTGAAGTCATACTGCA
>NW_006788205.1:0-234 GCF_000442215.2 Lipotes vexillifer | reverse complement strand
GGTATCCATTCCATGGGGCCCAACACCACAGGTTTAATGGATTCTTCCTTCCGCTAAAACATTAATGGGAAACCCAGAGTATGGCACACTGTGTGATCGGGCATCGTTCCTAAAATGCATCTCAGTTTACGTGCCCTGGAACTCGTGTACCCCGTTCAAGACGCTTTCCTAACACTCCTCACACTTGCAGAGTCAGTACCTTTAACGTCCTGTTTGGCACACTTTGCGATTTCT
>NW_006788203.1:0-2849 GCF_000442215.2 Lipotes vexillifer | reverse complement strand
AAAGAAAAAAAAAAAAAAAGGTATTTCATTAACAACAACACCCCAAAATGAGACCATTTCAAAACCACTGAGCTGGACCTCTAAACAGCTTCAACGTTCTAAAGTCCATGAAAGTGGGTGAATTTGGCTTATCTGGACTGCACCCCTAGATCCAAGCTGGAAATTCTGTGAGTGAGCAGAAATGACTGGTTTTATGATGGTGACCCAAGGATCATGTTTGGACACGGACTTGATGTAAATGGAAAGATTGCAGCAGAGACCCTCAAATTTGGGGACCGAAAGCTCCCAGCTTCCTCTTGGTCTCAGTTCTTCCTGGGACACGCTTTGTCATGGTGACGGTGATCAAGGGAGAGGGGAAGGACACAGAGAACACTGAGTCACCGACTTGGATAAAGTCAAGATCATTGAGCTCATTTCTCGCATTAACATCACTGATGAAAGTATTTTGCCTCGG
Source organism: Lipotes vexillifer (assembly GCF_000442215.2). Classification (NCBI taxonomy): domain Eukaryota; kingdom Metazoa; phylum Chordata; class Mammalia; order Artiodactyla; family Lipotidae; genus Lipotes; species Lipotes vexillifer. The sequence goes on along the minus strand of NW_006788203.1, from coordinate 2,395 downwards.
TTGAGTCCTCTCGTCCATGTCCTGTTACCATGCTTGCCGCTCCTGCTTGCAGCCCCTAAATACTGGACGTTACAAAACCTGGCCAACCGGTTCCACTCCAGATACATCTTGTGTATGTCAGATGGGTCTTCAGGGCTTCTGGGTCAAACTTCCATTCGCCATCTGTTGCTTCAGCAGATGTTTCATCCCTTTTCATACCCTCCAGTCTTCAGTCTAAGTAGAGGACCTCAACTTCTATCAAGTCCATGAAACTTGAGTCAACATCTCCCCTCTGTATTATAACATTATTCCGTATCTTAACTTGGCTCCTTGACTATCTTGTCAATAAGAAGCATCCCTCCTCCTTCCCAAAGATAAAGCCTTCATTTGCTCCCTCAGTTCTGTTCCTTCCGGCCTCCCCCAAGGCCTGAATCCGTCTTGTAATTACTCCTACTTGTAATTTTTGTTGTTGCTGTTACAATATACATTATACAATATACAAGCTTGTCTAATTAGTAGAAAAATGCCAGAATTACCCATGCCATAAAAACACAAAGACAGAAATTATGAGATATAGATGAACAATTTAGGAGACCCAACATTCAATTCCTAGGATTCCAGAAAGAAGAGAAATAAATGAAGGGGAAGAGATGAGGAATGCTTAAAAAAAAAAAAAAAAAGATTCCTCAGGTCTCAAGGAGATGAGTCTTCAGATGGAAAGAACTTACCAAATGAAGACTACCTCTTACAAAGACCTACACACGGAAACATGAGTAGAGCATCTCAGAATATCAAAGACGAAGAGAGATATTTGAAAAGAAAAAAGAAAGCAGTTACCTACAAAGGTGTACAAGTCAGAGGGACATCAGCCAAACTAGACCCCAGGAGACACTGAACTTTCCCTAAAACTTCTGGAGAAAACAATGTTCACTAAAGAATTCTACACGCAGAGAAACTAGCACTCAGGTGCAATGTTTAAAAAAAAATACACATATTTCAAGATATTTTCAAGATATCAGACAACTTACTTTTTATTGTCTCTTTAGGGAAGGGGAGAAGTTAATGTGACTGAAGTCCAGCAAAATGAAGGCATAAACCACACAAGAGAAAGCAGGGAAGGAGTGACGAAAACTCCCCGGGGGTGGCAGGTAAACCTCAGATCTTGAGAAGAGTCAGTCCAGGAGGCAGAACGAGAAAAACAGAATGCTTGTCATCATTGTGCAGATGTAAATGCAAGACTCTTGCAAACTCAAGACTGTGATAAAGCAGCGTGACACTTAAAAACGAACAAACAAACATAACAGGAACTCTAAGAAAACTAAAAGTCTATCAAGAAAGTCAGGTCCAAATAGGAAGTAAAGCATAGCATGACATGATTTTAAACTGGCAGCTTTCTGAGTGTATAAAAGGAGTTTGCATTTGCCTTTGACACTAAATACATTCTCTTCAAGTGCCTCCGGGTCATGAAGTTGGACCTGCTTAGAAGGAAATGTAACCCTAACCAACTGCTTGGCCCAGCACTGAAGAATATTTTTATAGCTATAATAGCGTAAACCCTACTTACTGATGTACAGGTTTTAGAATCCAGTTATGACTAAAACACGGGCAAATGTGAACCACCTAAAAGTAAAAGTATGACTGCTAGAAGGTGGAAATAGACGGGCAGAGAGAATTGAGAAGAAATGATGGGAAAAGGAAGGTGGGAACTCATGGTTCCAGAATTTGAGGGAATCTGCTAAAACTGGCCAATTTCTATCCAAAGAGTTTTCCAACAGCAGCATGGATCACTTGTCACCAAAATTGGTGGTGGGGTTTTGCAGAGATGCGGTCAGTGTGAGCCACTCTCTGTAACATGTACCTGGCCCCTCGTTGCCACCATGCCTGGGTGGCTCCAAATGGCCTAGGCCCACCTCAGCACGGATGGCAATACTCCACAGGAAAGCAAACAGGAGCTCTGCACCTCGTCCCTGCCTGGGACCACCCACTCAACTTGCTAGTGACATACTTCCCTTTTTCCCTCCTTTGCCCTCCTCTCCCTCCCTCCCCTGCTCCTCTCTGATCATGGAGCTTCTTTTTTCTGCCAAACATTGTGGCCGAGATGGTCTTGCCCTCAAGGTGAGTTCATCTTAAATAAGGTCACACCTAGAGCCGGAACACTCTATGCCGGGAGGTGACCGAGAGGAAGATGTAAAGTAGAATTATTTTCTAAAAGGCATCTAACATAGAAAGAGCAGTGTTAGGACTTCCTAAGCATAATCCCACTAACCAAGGACATGCATAAAAATTCACCAGCTGAAACCCAGAAGAGTAGATGAAATGGCAGCCACTCTGTGACCCTCAAACACACCAGCTCAGGGCTTCCCTGGTGGCACAGTGGTTAAGAATCCGCCTGCCAATGCAGGGGACGTGGGTTCGA
>NW_006788202.1:0-2193 GCF_000442215.2 Lipotes vexillifer | reverse complement strand
AGTAGGTGTTCTGTAGGAGTTGTTCCACGTGTAGATATATTTCTGATGTATTTGTGGGGAGGAGGGTGATCTCCGCGTCTTACTCCTCTGGCATCTTGAAGGTCTCTGGAAATAGGGTCTTAATCAAGTTGATATGAAGTCATGCTGCATTAGAATGGACCCTAATCAAATGACTGGTTTCCCTTTAAGAGGAGGGGGATGTGAACAAAAAGACACAGGGACGTATAAGGGGAATGTCATGTGACAACAGAGGCAATGTTTGGAGTGACACCACTACAAGCCAAGGAACACCAAGGATTGTTGCAACCCCAAAAGCTAGGAAGAGGCAAGGAATGATGCTTCCCTACAGCCTGCAGAGGGGGCAGGGTCCTGCTGACACCATGATTTCAGACTTCTGGTCTTTAGCACTGTGAAAGAATACATTTCTCCTATTTTTAAGCCACAAAGTTTCTGGCACTTTTTTATGACATCCCTAGGAAACTAGTACACATGGTGTCAAGAGGTGGGAAACAAGGCAATCTCAAAACAAACAAACAAGCAAACAAGAAAACAGGGAATAAACTGAAATAGTCAGTGGTGCTGGATGATTCAAAGAGAAAATGTCTTAATTTCTGTACATAATGCTTTTCTACCTAGCATTCTTCACTGAGACAAATTAAGTTAGGCAGAATAAGGATATTTTTAGACAATCAATGATTCATAAACCCTATGTACCATTCCTTAGTTGAGGATATACTTCAAACAAATGAAGAATTAAACCATTAAGTGGAAAGATATGATGTCTAGAAAATAATATACTATATTCAGCAAGCAAATGATGGGATATCTCAGGAGGACAGCTTTGTACAGGCTTATAAAGCAACCAGCGTAGATTTTAGAAAAATGGAAACCATCAGAATAAAAGTCTCTTTGGGGAAAAAAAAAAAAGATTTGTCAGTCTTCTTAGAATGTTTACACAAAGTTGAAATTGGATACTTTGATAATGAAAAGAGCAGAACAGATGGCAAATAGAAACTCTCAGGCAAACAAAATGCACAACAAGGTATTAGATATAATCATAATATACTCTTTAGATATGTACTGACCAGAATTAACATAGCATTATGTAAGTATATAGATATATATTTATATATATTCATATTTTTTATATATAGTAGATTTATTTACTTTAATTTTAAAGGAGGAGAGACACAGGACAATATAGTTATTTAAGTAGATAATTTCTCATTTATCAAGTCAAAAGTTCATAAGTTAATATATAGCAGTAAATCAATTTTTGGTGTAGTTAAAACCAGACTAACAAAGAGGGTGTGTGTGTGTGTGCATTTGGTGGGAGATTTCAATTGACAATATTTCATTGCTTTAGACATACAAAAATAACAATTTCCTATGATTCAACCTTGTAGTTTTTGACATGGTTTGAATTAATCAGATCTAAATCCAGGTCTCTAATGACAAAGGGTCTTAATATTGCCTTCAAATTTCTATAAACTAGCTAATGTTGGGAGAATTTAAAAGATATTTCTTTTAAATATTCATGGTAATCTGAGGATCCAAGTTGTACTTTACTCACAGATCTTCTTTCATGGGCTATCAGAGATCGTCCTTATGTAATTAAGCCTAGTCTGGATGCTTGGTGACTCAAGGAATAATTAATGTATCACAGAAGGGAAGTTCTATTCGGATAAAAAGGAAAAAAGAATCCTGACCCTGCTGGTCTGTTGGGGTCCAATCTGAAATCCCAGTGGACAAGTTCGAGACTGAGGAGAAATAGAAATACACAAATAAACATGTGATAACCAAGGAAGTTTTTCCTGTTTTAAAAACCAAGTCTCCAGTTTAAGTCCCATATGGAGCAATGTCCAACATTATGTTAATTACACAGCAAAGGAGAGAGTTTGCTAACTAGGTGATGAAGATAGCATGCTACTACTTGTTCCTGGCATTCAAGGAATCAAGAAGTTTCTGTGTGCCCTGGGAAGGACATATGTAGCTGCTGAAAACCTCATTTAGTTGACAGAGACCTGGGATGGGTTTGCATGTGGTCAGCTGTCAGCAGCAGTGGTTTTTATGTCATATCAAGGGACAGATGGGGCTTCCCTGGTGGCACAGTGGTTGGGAGTCAGCCTGCACGGGTTCGTGCCCCGGTCCGGGAAGATCCCACATGCCGCGGAGCGGCTGGGCCCGTGAGAC
>NW_006788201.1:0-205 GCF_000442215.2 Lipotes vexillifer | reverse complement strand
GCAAAGCTATACAGACAAAATCTTACACAGAAGCATACACATACACACTCACAAAAAGAGGAATAGGGGAAAAAAATCATAAATCTTGGTCTCAAAGTCCAGCTCCTTAATTTGGGATGATTTGTTGTCTATGCATGTATTCCAGATGCAGGGTACATCAAGTTGATTGTGGGGCTTTAATCCGCTGCTTCTGAGGCTGCTGGGA
>NW_006788200.1:8860183-8864498 GCF_000442215.2 Lipotes vexillifer | reverse complement strand
TGATTTTTTCTCCTGTTGCCCACTGTCAATATAAACATTCTTATATATACCTCCTGATGCAAAGTGCAAGAATTTCTTTTGGGTATATAACTAGGAATAGAAATTCTGGAACACGCAAGTATTTATCTAGGAGTAATCGTTATATTTAATAGCTAGTATTCAACTATTTTGCAAAGTAGTTGTACTGATTTTTACATGCACTTGCAATATATAGGCCTGAATCTCTTGTATCCACATGCTTTCCAACACTTGGCATTATCAGGCTTTTAAATTTTTGTCAAACAAAAAAATCTACCCTATCTTGGTTTTGATCTATATTTCTCTAATTACAGCAAAAGAACATCTCTTTGTGCATCTATTGGTTATATGTTTCTTCTGTGAAATGTTTGTTCATGTCTTTTACCATTTTTCTATTGTTATTTTTATTGGTTTGTAGGAGCTCTTTATATATCCTTGATATTAATTCTTTGTCAGTGTGTATATGTGAGTATCCTCTCCTGGTTTGTACCTTTTCCCATCTTTAAGATGTCTATTGATGAATGAAGTTTCTTGATTTTATTACAAATGTATTAATCTTTTATTCTATGGTCAGTGTCTTTTTAAAGAAATTATTTCTAGCCCAAGGTCTAAAATCCATTAACCTGTATTTTCCACTAAGAGCTTGAACGTTGTTTTGGGTTTTGTTTTTGTTTTTGACATTTGAGTCTTAGAACCATTGAAGTTGATTTTTAAATTAAGACCCAATTTAATCTTTTTCTGTATGGATAACCATTTTTAACTGAACATTTCATCTTTTCGCATTGATCTGTGTTATGGACTGAATGTTTGTGCCCCCCCCACCCTAGTTCATATATTGAAGCCCTAGGCCCCACTGTGATGGTGTTAGGACGAGGGGCCTTTGGGCACTAATTAGGTTTAGATAAAGTCATGAGGGTGGAGCCCATGATGGGATTAGTGTCTTTATAAGAAGAGGAAGAAATATCAGAGCTGCTTCTTTACACCATGTATACATACATGGTGTATGTGTACGTACATGGTGAGGAGGCTGCAGCCTGCAAGCCAGGAAGAAGACCGTCATTAAGAAACCAACTGCTACATAGAGAATGGACTTGAGGACATGGGGAAGGGGAAGGGGAAGCTGGGACGAAGTGAGAGAATGGCATGGACATATATACACTACCAAATGTAAACTAGATATCTAGTGGGAAGCAGCCACATAGCACAGGGAGATCAGCTCAGTGCTTTGTGTCCACCTAGAGGGGTGGGATAGGGAGGGTGGGAGGGAGGGAGAGGCAAGAGGGAAGAGATATGGGGATATATGTATATGTATAGCTGATTCACTTTGTTATAAAGGAGAAACTAACACACCATTGTAAAGCAATTATACTCCAATAAAGACGTTAAAAAAAAAACAATACAGAAACCAACTGCTGGCACCTTGGTCTTTGACTTCCCAGCCTCCAGAATATGCGAAATAAATATCTGTTGTTTAAGCCACCAGTCTATGGTATTTTGTTAGAGAAGCCTGAGCAGACTAAGACATTCTGAATTGCCATCTCTGTAATGTTCAAACATTCCATATATATATGTCTATTTTTGAGCTCCCTAATCTATTTCTTTTGTCAAATTTTCTGCCTGTGCACCAATATCAGACTATCTAGATTAATATAGCTTTATAACAAGTCAATAATAAGTAAGGCAAATTTTTAATCCTACTTTTTTTCATAAGAAGTTTCCTAGCTCTTATTTTATTCTTTCATATGAATTTTAAAGTAATGTAATGTTTAAAGTAATGTTGTCCTGGGGGAGAAGAGAATTGATAACTTTAAAACATTGAATCTTCTAATTCAGGAACATTTTATATTTCTCCATTTATATAAGTCATCTTAGTGTCTCTTCACAAAGGCATATAGTTTCTCCATAGAGGCCTTATACTTTATTAGTTAGACTTATTCCTAGCTACTTGATTTTTTTTATCATAAATTCTATCTTTATTTAAAATGTCAATTTCTGTTTACTGCTTTATAAAATAAATTGATTTTATATTGATTTTTCAAATTCGGCAACTTCACTAAACTCTTCAATTATAATATTTTATCTGTAGGTACTTTTGGATTTTCTTTGTACTCCTTAATATCATCTACAAATAATAACAACTTTGCTTCTTACTCTGCAATCTACATAACTTGTATTTCTTTGCCTTATCATGCTGGCCAAAACTTCCAGTACAATATCAAATAAATGTAATAGTGGGCATTTGTGTCTTGTTTCTGATGTCAGAGGAAAGGTTTTAACATTTCACAATTAATGTGTTTTGCTGTACATGTTTTCATATCATTTAAAGATTAAGGGAGTTTTATTTCTAATTTAAGGAGTTTTTTTCCCCCATTATAAATAGAAGTTTATCCAATCCTTTTTCTGTCTCTAAAAATTATTGTATGATTTTTTTCTCTTTTACTTTATGTCAGTGAGTGATATTGGCTTTTAATTTTCCTTTCTTGATATCAGGGTTATGCAAAACATTTTAAGGGCATATTCTCCCTTTTTTTCTATTCTATGGTAGTGTTTGTATAAGATTGGAATTATTTCTTCCTTGAATTTTTGGTACAACTCACAGCGCCTTTCTTTCTTCCTTTGTTTTTTAAAGAAAAGTTTTTCTAATTAACTTGAAAAGTAGTTTAAGTGGGTAAGCAGCAGGGTACCTTGTATAATGCTAGACAGTTGCAGTATGGGAAGAAATGGACTGGGGCCCTGAGATGAAATTGGAGTGGTCCTCCACATCTGGGGAGTGGGGACAGCAGCTCTCAGTGGAGCCCAGGCAGCGCCAGTTGTGACCCGACTCTGCGTTTGGTTTCAACCGGCGTCATCCGCGAGTCCGGCGCTGGGTTACTTTACACTAGTGAGAATGTTAACCAGCCATATTGGCTCAATAAATAGCTTCAGTAAGGAGTGAATTTCCTTCTAGAAATCAGTGCCTATTTTTCCTGGAAACTCCATTTTAAATAGTCCAGTTCCATCCGAAGTCAAGCTGTTGTCATTGCTGTCATTCCATGATGTTCTCTCCTGTGACACTTGTAGGTCAGATGAACCACTTTTTTGATTTAGAGATACTTACATCCTTTGTGTTAAAGTTATTTTGAAGGGATTGACTTGCTGGATGGCTCTATTCTTTTTCCTCCAGGAAGAAGGGGAGAAATGTACTTGGAAGTAATGTATGTTTATATCAATTTGCAAATTCCTGTACATATATATATATATATATATATATATATATATCTTTTTTTTTTTTTTCTCGGTACGCGGGCCTCTCACTGTTGTGGCCTCTTCCGTCGCGGAGCACAGGCTCCGAACACGCAGGCTCAGCAGCCATGGCTCACGGGCCCAGCCGCTCCGCGGCATGTGGGATCCTCCAGGACAGGGGCATGAACCCGTGTCCCCTACATTGGCAGGCGGACTCTCAACCACTGAGCCACCAGGGAAGCCCTAGAGATATATTTTTTTAAGCGTGAATGTAACAACATACTGTGAATTCCATCTTGGTTACAAATGAGACTCCTTTAGTCAGTTACCCAAATAAAATCTGTTCTTAAAAAAAATACAAAAAGAAAAAAACCTTATGGTTTAGTGGCTCCGATGATACCAAGCCCACGGTAAGCAGCTCTTATGACATGATGATCGTTTGATATCCCATAGTCAGCCACTCATTCTCTACTAGGGCTCAGGAGCATGACAGCATCTACTTATAAGGACACAGAAGTTATCTGCTATAGAAGGCATGGATCTGCACTATAAGATTTGCACTATAATCATCCTACTGTGGTTTGCTGGAAACTCCACACAGCATTCTTATCCACTACTGGCATTTTTAGCAACATCAGATTGACTAGATCACATCAGATTGGCTAGTATTATAGTTTCAACCTGCTACGTATCTTTTCCTTACTCCAGGCTCTGCTCAAACCTGGCAGCATTTTGAGTTCCAAATATGGTATGTGCTGCCTCTAAAATCCAGAAAGTTCCCCAAAGACAGTGCCTCTCTTTTAGTGGTAAGAGATGCAAGAGATAACTTGTATTTTACCTTGGGGGTGTGATTTCCTGGCATGCCCCAGACCCCTAGAATCATCACTGATGGGGCAGGCCCCTGAATCTTCATGGGGCTAATCTTTTACTCTTTGACATGCATGTGTCCTGCTAGGCCATCTAGGGTCCTTTTCATTTACTGCTCATTAGGCCCAATTAGCATGATGTCATCAATATTGTAGTCTAACATTATGTTCTGCAGAATGTTCAATGTCGAGGTCTTTGTGGAGTATGT
>NW_006788200.1:8836966-8860173 GCF_000442215.2 Lipotes vexillifer | reverse complement strand
GGAAAGAGTTAACATAGCTCTGGGGCAAGACAGTGAATATATTTTGCTGCCCTGTTATGAGAAGATGAACTGCTTTTGATTTTATTCACTAGTGGAGTTTAAGATGAATGATTCACCAGAAAAATAGCCACCTACCAAGTGCTACTCCAGTAAAGATAACCACTGGTATGGCAGCTGTAACTGGAGCTGCCAGTTGATTAAGCAAATTGCAGTCCATTGTCATCACTATGATCCATCCAGTTTTTGCAGAGGGTGAACAGGTGAATTAAATGAGGATATGAGGAGACTATCACCTCTGCATACTTTAACTTTTAGAATGTAGTGCTAATCTCTGAAATTAGGATGCAGTATTACTTATTTACTATCTTGGCTAGGGAAAGGGAAATTTCAGGTTTTCCACTATAATGTTTCTTACCCTACCAGTCAGGGAACAAATGAAAGGGTTTGATATTGAAGGTTTCTAAGACCATCCCCAGGTTTGGTGATTTGCTAGAAAGACTCATGAGACTCAGCATATAGTCATACTCATGACTGTGAGAATGTAAAACAATACAGTAAGAAGATGTGGCACATATATACAATGGAATATTACTCAGCCATAAAAAGAAATGAAATTGAGCTATTTGTAATGAGGTGGATAGACCTAGAGTCTGTCATACAGAGTGAAGTAAGTCAGAAAGAGAAGGACAAATACCGTGTGCTAACACATATATATGGAATTTGAGAAAAAAAAATGTTATGAAGAACCTAGGGGTAAAACAGGAATAAAGACACAGACCTACTGGAGAACAGACTTGAGGATATGGGGAGGGGGAAGGGTGAGCTGTGATAGGGCGAGAGAGAGACATGGACATATATATACTAACAAACGTAAGGTAGATAGCCAGTGGGAAGCAGCCGCGTGGCACAGGGATACCGGCTCGGTGCTTTGCAACCGCCTGGAGGGGTGGGATAGGGAGGGTGGGAGGGAGGGAGACGAAGAGGGAAGAGATATGGGAACATATGTATATGTATAACTGATTCACTTTGTTATAAAGCAGAAACTAACACACCATTGTAAAGCAATTATACTCCAATAAAGATGTTAAAAAAAAAAAAAGGATACAAAGAAAAATCAGCAAAGGGAAAAGGTGCATTGGACAAAATCTGGAGGAAAGTAGATAGAAATTTCTAAGAGTCCTCTTCCTTGGATTCATACAGAATGTGCTTCATTCTTCTAGCATCAGATTGAAACAACATGTATGAAGTGTTGTCTACCAGCGAAGCTTACCTGAAATCCAGGGGTTTTATTGGGTGCTGGACACATGGGCATCCCCTGCCTAGCATAAACTACATTGTTTGTGTATACAGTTTAGGCACAATAAATGATCTTTATCAGTTATGAAATGTTGGGGACAGTCTCCAAATCCAAGTCCTAGATGCCAACAAAGGGCCAACCTTGCAAGCAGGCCTTTCTAAGGATAGGAGTCTCAGGCCTGCTATGGTAACTCTTTCCTGCACAGCCCATCCCCTTGGCCCTTGGCCAAGGTGTCTTTACAACAAGATTATCATCAGTAAGACCCCATGTAGCAGGGTGAGACCAACATACAATATTGGCCTCAGTTATGCCCTCCATGGGTCCTAGATTTGGCCAGTTAAACAAATCCCACTAACCGTAAAGGCCTACCTTAGAAAGCCAGGTATCTTCCTGCTTAAGTTTTTGTTGTAACCTTTTCACTTGACCCAAGGCATCAAGTCAGGCACAGCACAACTCTGGCTAGGAAGTTGAAGCTGACACAAATGCCTTGTAGGGCTGAGGCAGTGTCACAAGAGCAGGGGACACATGGAAGAAATACAGTCCCAGAGGGCACATGTAGTACCTCTGGAAACAGAGAGTTTACATTGTTAGGGCACCCCAAGCAGGACATACATTAGTTAGGCAGTACTGGTTAACAGAGACTTCAAGATGGCCTCTAACCATGGGGCCTCCTGCTCCAGGATTCTCAGTTCAGTCCAAATAATTCAGTTCAGTTTTTGGTTTCAAAGGGGCTTCCCGAGGCAGTTGGTTCCAAACAGTTTTGCTTGTGCAAGACATCACTTTATCCACCTCACAGGTGTGGACAGCATCTTGAAGTGTTCTGCATGGAAAGTGCAGGAGCTGGAGCCATTCTCTGCTGCCTCACAGTCAGCACTGTCAGGTGTGATAGTGGGCTCAGCAGTCCATTTGAATCCAGAATGCTCAAAGCAGCTTGGAAAAGCAGCATGGGGAGTTTTCCTTCAAGAAGAGAGGGAAGCTTCCAGGAAGAGTTCTGAAAAACAAACATTGTTAATGTCCTCCCCACTCTCTGTGCCTCCCCGGGCTGTGTTTTCTTCATTGTTAAAAAATCAATGTGTCCCATTCAGCAATTATGACTTTATATTTTTTTAGTCATCCTCTACTCTTACCCAGATCTTTTTTTTTTTTTTTTTTTTTTTTTCTTGCGGTACGTGGGCCTCTCACTGTTGTGGCCTCTCCCATTGCGGAGCACAGGCTCTGGACGCGCAGGCTCAGCGGCCATGGCTCACGGGCCCAGCCACTCTGCGGCACGTGGGATCCTCCCGGACCGGGGCACGAACCCACGTTCCCTGCATCGGCAGGCAGACCCTCAACCACTGCGCCACCAGGGAAGCCCTTACCCAGATCTTTTGTCTGAAAGGGTCGTATGCAAGACAAAAGCATTTTCACAGAAACAATTTTTATATAATTTTTACCATAAGGTCATATTATGTTAAGGAATTTATCATGATGATATCCTGAATTTTCAAAGGTTTTCAAAATGGATTTACACAGATCAATCTCTTTCTGGGGATAGTTGCATTTAACAGTCAAATTGCCTTAATAAGATGTGTGTACTAGGTAAAAGGTGAGGGAAATAGAGTCACACTATCAGTTCATTGATGCAAATTGCAACCAATCTAGAAATCTGAACACAAGTCAATAGCAGTGGAACATACCCCATTGGGGGTCCAGAGTCTGATCTGTCAGGAGTGGGTGGAGGGGGTCATAGTTGCTGTGATGTGCCTTCCCCCAACTTGCAGCTTTCCACAGTACTCACAAATTAGAAATGCAACAATTCTCTGTATATCTCTATCAGAAATATAGAGCCAGGGCTTCCCTGGTGGCGCAGTGGTTGAGAGTCCGCCTGCCGATGCAGGGGACACGGGTTCGTGCCCCGGTCTGGGAAGATCCCACATGCCGCAGAGTGGCTGGGCCCATGAGCCTGCGCGTCCGGAGCCTGTGCTCCGCAGCGGGAGAGGCCACAACAGTGAGAGGCCCACGTACTGCAAAAAAAAAAAGAGAAAAAAAAAGAAAAAAAAAAGAAATATAGAGCCAGTCAGCACCTCAATTACAGACGGCCCCATCAGAAAATAAGACTTTCCTGTGGGCATCTGTAAGTGGTCCAGATGGTCCAGCCAGCATCCATGTTTTCTCTGTTTAAGGCCCCACAAAGGGGTTTCCTAAATCTGCAACAGGCACAGCATCTGTGTTCCCTTTATTGAGCCTGTGGCTGCTTTCAGTTTAGCACAGCTCATGCTATAACTGAAATGGTGCTTAGAAGATAGTATCAGATTTTCCCTTACAGTCAGGTCTAGGCGATTAGGATCTGTGAGTTTAGAATGCCAAGAAAGCCAGTGGTAAGGGACAGTGGAAATGCTCCCCAAATCCAAGTTCCCAGATAACAGCCAAGGGCCAACCTTGCAAGCAGGGCCTTGTAAGGATAGAGTATTAAGCCTGCTACATTAATTCTTTTCTGCACAGGCTTCTTCTAGCTGATGAGTATATCTATCCCAATTATACACTCAGGCACCTAGGAAATAATCACATGGTAGGTCTGTGGATGCTTTGGATCCACTTTGAGATGGATTTGGGCCTAAATTCCATTCATCTCTTCATCTCTATAAGCCTGCATTATAACTGAAGGACCATTATGGTGTTTTAGGTCACCTCTTATAAGAGTCTGCTCAGGAACTATATTTCACCCTCCTTGAGAAGTCTGGATAATCCACTTTCCCAAGTGCAGTTACCCAGGCAAACAGCTGCAGATCTCTTTAGGAAAGGATAGAAGGATCACTTAGAGTCTTTAGCTGCAGTGGCATTGCCCTTCCTTAAAGAGGGTCATCTTCCCCTTCTAACAGGCTCTGGTATGTGATCTGACATATCTAAAAACAGGGTGAGGGACTGCAATTGTCCATTGCAGTAGCTGTATACCAGCTCTCAAATATCTTTATTAAACAAGTCAAGCAACATTTTCTTTGGCTGTCTATCTTTCTCACTCCCAGGAACACCATGGTTTATTAGGCATAGCCACAATCCCTATGTGTAAAAACACCTTGGTTGCCATGATGGTCCTGCTGCTGCCGCAGTAGTTAAATCTACTTTGCCACTAATTATGTGAAGCCATTTGGTCTCTGTTATTCTGAAATCTCATTATCCTCGTTCATGCCAGAGAGCTCTTTGCTAGCATCAATACCACAAACCCTTGTCTATAGGGGATAGTTACCCACTGAGCTTTACAAAAATGTCAGTATTTTCCTCACTAGAAGCCTCACTTCTGGGCCATCTTAGGGAACATAATTGTCGGGTTCTCAGGGTTTATACAGTAAACCCATTCTGACATTTCCATCTCTCCGAGCCGTCTGACATTCTCCTCCATACTATGTCCAAGGATAGTTTATATCTCTACTACATTTATTCGCCATTAATTGTGTCTAATCTTCAAAAAGCCTTGACCTTTCTGGCCAAAGTATTAGGATCTGGTCCAGGTATCCTTGCCAGAGGCTTAAATCCCAAGTCATGGGCAAGTTCTCCATGTCATTTAATTCTACCAAATCTAGGCTTATATTCTGTACCCTGGTCCAATACCCTCAAAATCCACTCTCACATTTTCCCTGTATCCTGCTGGTATGTATTGGTCAGGCCTTGCAATTCTTTCTGTGAAAGTGATCTCCCCCAGAATGGAGAGTATACTTTTCCATAGGTTATAGCCTAAAAGGAATGTGGATTAGAGGGACAGATGCAGAGAAGAACGAGTGTCACTTTGTAAAGCACCTGCCTCATAAGTTTGTTGTATGATTTCCAGGAAAGGGGATACTGCTTTCCTCTGGCAAGTAGTAAAAGTCTGCTTATGTTGGCCTGGAGGAGTCAGAGGGTCAAGGGCTTTAAGATTTTCATGTTCATTTAGCAGCAAATACTGGTATAGCTGGGGAAAGGGCTATTTGATATCTTATGGATAGAACTATGCCTGGCACATAGTAAGCATTATGTAATGTTTTTAAAGTAAAAAGCCACATAGTTGACCTTCTTTTCAATTTCAGTATTAATATTCACAACTGTAATGTTGAACATTTAGTGAGCATTCATATGAAGCACATATATCTACATACTCTGTACTCCATTCTGGAGAGTTCCGTAAACATATCTCTCACCCAGTGTGATATTGTGATTTATAATAGGAAATATATATTTGATCTTCGTCCTCGGTTTCTGGTACGGCTCTTAAAACCCTTGGAATTTCCTAAGTGAAGTGAAGACAGCAATAAAGGTGTCTCTTGTTATGTTATGTTAATGAGGTGACTTTTAGAACAGCACCTAAGGATGGGATGCTGGTTGCCAGGAGAACCAAACATGTAATAAGAGGGTTAGAACTTTCAGTCCTTCCCCTGACATCTGGGGAGGGGAGAGGGACTGGAGATTAAGTTTAATCACCAATGACCAATGATTTAATCAACCATGCCTATGTAATGAAGCCTCCAGAAAAACCCAAAAGGACAGGGTTCAGAGAGCTTCTCAGTTGGTGAACACATGGATATTTGGGGAGAGTGGCACATTAGGAGAGCATGGGAGCTCTGTGCCCCTTTCCCCATACCCTGCACTACGCATCTCTTCCATCTGGCTCTTCCTGAGTTGTACCCTTTTATAATAAACTGGTAGTTTAGTAAGTAAAATGTTTCTCTGAGTTCTGCGCCACTCTAGCAAATTAATCAAACCCAAGCTTTGTGGGAACCTCTGATTTACAGTCAGTCGGTCAGAAGTACAGGTACAGCAGTACAGCAACCTGGGCTTGCCACTGGTGTTTGGAGTCTGAGAAGGGAAACTTGGGACCCTCCAATCTGTAGCCAGTTGGTCAGAAGCACAGGTAACAACCTGGGCTCGCAATTGGCATCTGCAGTTGGGGTTGCGGGGGGAGTCTTGTGGGACTGAGTTCTCAACTTGTGGAATCAGGTGCCATCTCAGGGGAGATAGTGTCAGAACTGAGTTGAATTGTAGGATACCCAGCTGGTGTCAGAGCATTGCTTGTTGGAGGTGTGGAAGAAAACCCCCTCTCCTCACACTGAAATTGGGTGCTCAGAACACAAAAGAGTTGGCATCAGTGACGTGGGGTTTGCTAGATTAGCCCTGGCTCACGGAAACACGTGGTTTGGGAAGAGAAAGGATGAAAGGGCAGGGGATGAAGAACCTCTGATTCCTGGGCCACATGGTCACCCATGGTATGGAACAGCAGCTTGCTGTAGTCAGTTACTAAAGGTAAAAGTTACCAGTGGAATCCAAATCCTGGGGAATGGAATCACTGGGTGTATAAGAAAGTGCAAAATAATAAGAAGGATGCTAAACATACAATCCCTTGGTTATTTTATCTGTAATAGCTAAACTAAAAGTAAAAGAGAATGCTGGGTTAGACCTTGATGCTGGTCCAAACTCAGATTGCAGTGAGTCTGAGCTTGGGCCACTAGCCTCAAAGCTGCCCCCAAGGTAAAAAATGTGCAGGGACAACAGAAAGTCCTCTAAGATCTCTGGTCACAAAGAAGGTAATCAACATGGGGCGAGTGGGAGGGGGAGAGGACAAAACCGAGAAACTCTTGAAGCCAGGGTTATAGTGTGAAGGAATTGTTTCATTTTGTAGATCAGTATCATCAGCTTCCTGAAGAACCTCTACTGAGATGAATCATAACTAATGTGGGGGTTGTGTCTTTGGTTTTGAGTGCTGCAGAGTGGAAGAGCATGTTTGGGTTGGTACAGGTTGCACAGATGACTATAGAACAATCACAGGAGCGTGTTTGGGTTGATACAGGGCTCACAGCTCACTATGGAACAATCACAGATGACTATATGTGATTCAGATACACAAGAGGTTATTCCTGAGGGAACAGCCAGCCTGATGGACCAGATAAAAGCCACTGCAAGGTCTGTTTACCCTGCAGTGTTTGTCTTCCTCTATGAATGCCAAGTGGAAAACTTCAGATGAAATAGCTGATATGCTTCATATGCAAACCATGTGGTATTGGCTTTATGATGAGTAGGATATTCACCCGCTGAATACACCTGTTACCCAGGTCATGGTAAATTCTGAGGTTAAAGGGGCCCCTTCACATGGGCATCCCATATAATCCTATTGTTGCCAAATCAAAAAAGCGTTCAGGGCTTCCCTGGTGGTGCAGTGGTTAAGAATCTGCCTGCTAATGCAGGGGACACGGGTTCGAGCCCTGGTCCGGGAAGATCCCACATGCTGCGGAGCAACTAAGCCTGTGCATCACAACTACTGAGCCTGGGCTCTAGAGCCTGTGAGCCACAACTACTGAAGCCCACATGCCTAGAGCCCATGCTCCGCAACAGAAGAAGCCACCGCAATGAGAAGCCCATGCACCGCAACGAAGAGTAGCTCCAACATGGCACAACTAGAGAGTCTGTGCACAGCAACAAAGACCCAACGCAGCCAAAAATAAATTAAAAAAAAAAGGTTCAGGAAACATCAAATTTGCTGTCTTAGCTTCCCTTTACTGGGTCTTACAGATGCTAATAAAAACATTAAGTTAATTAACTAGAGACTGGGGAGAGGCCAAGGGGGAAGTCACAGGACTCTTCCCAAGGAGGTAGAAATTTTTAAACAGTTATTAAGGAATAAGATGAGGGACTTCCCTGGTGATCCATTGGTTAAGACCCCACGCTCCAAATGCAGGGTGCCTGGGTTCGATCCCTGCTCAGGGAACTAGATCCCGTATGCCACAACGAAGATCCCACCTGCTGCAACTAAGACCTGGTGTGGCCAAATAAATAAATAAATAAATAATAGGTAAATAAATAAATATTTTTTAAAAAAGGAATAAGATGAATGAAGTGAATATCGATAGGAGCAAAACAAAGAGAAAACAGAAAGGGGAGTCATAGGACTCATTCCAGAAGAGTAGAAATCCTTAGATAGTTATTTAAAAAATGGAGTGAATAAAATGGACATTGATTGGGTTAAAACAAAGTTTTAATACAGCACTACCTAAGGTTGGGTGGGCCAAAGGAACCCGCCCCCGCTTTGATCTCTCAACATTAAAGGATTCCAAACAAGTCCACTCTATTTACCCCTGTTTGGAGAAATTTTAAAAGTCAGAAGGCAGACATTACAATGAGAAACCTGACTGGAAATTGCATGGGAGAGTGGGCAGGCAGATTTATAAGGTAAAGATTGAAAAAAGGGCCAGGGTCACTTGGCTCAACCCCTCACTGGGTAGCCAAAGACTTTTGCACTGGAGTGGGTAAAATGGTCAGGGGCTGGAGAAGAGAAGTTCCCAGGACTCAACTGTGGTACCAAAGCCCATTGGTGAAACCCAATTAGATTAAGATTAGATTAGATTAAGATTACCTAAAAAAGGTAATGGTTGATAGGATTATGAAAGTTAGAATTATGTAAAGAAGTGTGGGGCTTCCTTGGTGGCACAATGGTTAAGAATCCGCCTGCCAATGCAGGGGACATGGGTTCAAGCCCTGGTCAGGGAAGATCCCACATGCTGCGGAGCAACTAAGCCCGTGCACCGCAACTACTGAGCCTGCGCTCTGGAGCCCGCGATCCACAACTACTGAAGCCCGCATGCCTAAAGCCCGCGCTCCTAAACGAGAAGCCACCGCAATGAGAAACCCGTGCAACGCAACGAAGAGTACCCCCGCTCGCCGCAACTGGAAAAAGCCCGCGTGCAGCAACGAAGGCCCAATGCAGCCAAAAATAAAATAAAAAATAAATTAATTTAAAAAAAAGAAGTGTGTCAACTTTTCCTGAATGTTTTATGGGAATGCATATTACGAAGGGCGAGGGAACATTTCGCCTACCTAGTATTGTAAAATCAAAACCTGTGGACGTTATACACTACCGAATGTAAAATAGTTGTCTGGTGGGAAGCAGCAGCATAGCACAGGGAGATCGGCTTGGTGCTTTGAGATGACCTAGAGGGGTGGGATAGGGAGGATGGGAGGGAGGCTCAAGAGGGAGGGGATACGGGGACATGTGTATGCATATGGCTGATTCACTTTGTTGTGCAACAGAAACTAACACGGTATTGTGAAGCAATTATACTCCAATAAAGTTCTATTTAAAAAAGAACAAACCTGTGGATGAAGTCCTAATAGAGGCTACAGTTAGGAACATATGAGTTGTTGGAATTACAGTAAAAGTTTGTAGGAGAATTGGTATGTGCTAGAGAACGGACTTGAGGATATGGGGAAGGGGAAGGGTGAGCTGTGACAAAGCGAGAGAGTGGCATGGACATATATACACTACCAAATGTAAAATAGATAGCTAGTGGGAAGCAGCCACATAGCACAGGGAGATCAGCTCAGTGGTTTGTGACTACCTGGAGGGGTGGGATAGGGAGGGTGGGAGGGAGGGAGACGCAAGAGGGAAGAGATATGAGAACATATGTATATGTATAACTGATTCACTTTGTTATAAAGCAGAAACTAACACACCATTGTAAAGCGATTATACTCCAATAAAGATGTTAAAAAAAAAAAAAAGAACAGGCTTTATGTGAAGTGCTTGTGTCTTTTTTGCCAGATTGTATTTGGGAGATGGACACTGAATCTGACTGCGGAACATTTCCCCTACCTAGTATTGTCAAACAGGAGGTATGTAAATCCACCTTTCAAGCAATATTAATTGGACATGCTAAATGGGAACCAGTAAGATTGCCTGAGCCATACAGTGTAGAATGGAAGCTGGAGTGCTGGTGGGGACAAATTCTCTGTGCAATAGCCCTATGTGGGGCATATACTAGGGCTTATGGCTAGAGACTTGAGTGCTTCCCAGTGATGACTACTGGGGCTTTGGACAAGAGAATTTCCACTTGAGGGGTGTTTACTCCCTTGGAGTAAAAAGAGACACAAGCACTTCCCATAAAGCCCTATAAAGAGCCCTTGCCTGGCTGACAGAGCTGCTTGGTTTGTAGATTCCAAGGTGAATGGACAACATCCTGTTTGGAAGGCCATCACTCTGATGGAAGGAGGTAAAAACAAATCAGCTTGGTGGGCGAATTGCATGCTGTTTACTCAGCAGTGATGGAAGGATTGAACAGTGGAAAAAAGCCACTATGTTTGGCTTTTCACTGACTCATGCACAGTGGCCAAAATGATTGGAATCGACAAGAAGATATACCTGTGTGTTTGCTTGAGGTGACCAACTGGGTCCATGAGGTTGAGGGTTTGCAGCAAGGCAGAGATGGGCTGAATCTAAACATATTCCTCTTGTACCCTCTGAGGAACAAAATGTTTTATCTGCCAACAAAATACACAGAGACTGCAGATAGCTGTGTGACCAACTTCCTGGCGGGAAAGCCCTTGAGCACAGCTGGCTGTTACTGGTAGCCCTATGGGGCTACAAATGGGTCATGATAGGAATAGACACTGATTCTGGTCTGGACTTCGCTTACCTGGTGGTAGATGCAAATGCTCAGAATATTGTGAGAGAATTGGAAGAGAAGATATTGCACCAATTTGTATAGCTGACTATCATTTCTTCAGACCAATGACCTCACTTTACAGCCCATAATGCCCAACAATGGGCAGAGAGATCTCCTCAGAGTAATATTCTGATAGAGAATTGGAACAAGCAGTTAAAACATTGATTGTCTAAAACAGGAGGAGATAAAAGCACGAAGGGCTGGTTTACACATATTCATGAGAATGTGCTCACACTCAACATGAGGGGGGCTAAAAGAGTGTCCTCACTGAATAGATTTCTCTTGTTTTCCTGGTGGATCTGGGGCAGAAGGGTTGGGGAAGGTGCTGGTATACTTTCTTCTTCATATAACCTCATCTTTTTTTTTCTCCTACTTGTTGCATTGGTCATAGGACCAGGGCTGCAATTACAAGGACAGGAAACATGAATGAATTCCTAAGCAAGGAACTATAACTATGTTTTTAACCTTATGTCAGAATTCCCAGGGGCCTAATGGGGCAGGATGTACCTTCACACCATCTGGCAAAATTGGGATTAACAGTGAATGCCACTATATTGCCTGGTGGTAAAGATAGCCCACTGGTTCTGCATCTATGTACCTTACTCTATGGGAGCAGAGTGGACAGAGAAGGAAGCACTTGCTAGAGTAGGACTGCGGTCTGCAATCTACAGCAGCATGGTGGCTGAACCTAATGTCCCTTCCAAAGGTAGAAAAGTTTGAGATAAAATGGAAAGAAGAAAAAATAGTAGCTATTGGTAAAGGAATGAAAAATGGGTTATGTAATGAGGGAAATTCAATATTACATTAACACCTCAGAAGAGGCTCAGAGCAAGAGATGATACCCAGACTTTCTTGTTACCAACCCTCTAATCTTATTCCCTTTTATCCCATGGCATATAGGCCAAACCATTAGCCACCACTCATGAATAAGTGCTGTTATGGACTGAATTTTGTCCTTGCTGAAAAAAATATATCGGCATCCTAAACCCCAGTACCTCAGAATGTAACTTCATTTGGAGACAGGGTCTTAACAGAGGTAATCAAATTAAAACAAGGTCATTAGGATGGGTCCTAATCCAGGATGGTTGATGTCCTTATAAAAAGAGGAAATTTAAACACAGAGACAGACACACATAGAGGGAAGACCATGTAAAGAGAAGGAGAAGATAGGGAGAAGATGGCATCCACATCCAAGGAAACAGAAATGGAGCAGATTCTCCCTCTCAGCCTTCACAAAGAACCCACCCTACTAACACCTTCATTTCAGACCTCTAGCCTCAAAAACTGTGAGACAATGAATTTCTATTATTTAAGCTACCCAGTTTGTGGTACTCTGTTATGGCAGCCCTAGAAAACGAATACAAATGCAAATACATACCTCGGGCTATCTTTCTTTCCAAGAAAAGTGAACAGTCAGATGTACCACTCAAGGTTCTTTCCTATCAAGGGAAGAGGGGCAAGATAGGTGAAGGGGATTAAATAGTACAAACTACTAAATATAAGATGAATAAGATACAAAGATATAATGTACAGTAGAGGGAATTTAGCCAATACTTTATAATAACCTTACATGGAGTATAATCTATAAAAATATTGAATCACTACGTTGTACTTCTGAAAGTAAAATGATATTGTAAGTCAACTATACTTCAATTAAAAAACAAAAAGCAAAAAACAAACCCATAATGGTCTTTCCTAGCACGAGGAGTTCCTTTCTCTTCTGCCCTTCCAAGCCAGTCCTGTGGGATGTAATACATTACTAGTCTCCGTATGGTTTGTGTCAGATTTCTGTGAGGAAATATTTTAAAATTAGGCTCAAAATTTCCCTCTTTAGTGATCTGATCACAGGGAATGAGCTACTGTCTATTCTAGGTTTCTTTTCACCTTCACTAGCATGTCTGCTGGTTTTGGTGGCTTATCTGGTGGTATAACACAGACGTTCATCCCCAATAGATATGAGCCCTTGTCATCAAGCCCTTTCAATATGGGATTGTTGCATATATCCAATTACCAATAAGGCCATAGATATAGGTTGAAAGAGAGGTGGTAATGCAGGAGCAGTAGGTGTATTGCCAGTTATAAACCATCCACTTATGAAACATATTTACGCTCTCCAGACCTGCTCACGTATGATCTTGTATTACTACTTCCACTTGAAGATGGAGTGCTGCTACACATGCTACAATTTTATGGTTTGATGAATCAGGTAAATTATAGACACCTCAGATCACATGTTCACTTTATGTCCCACAGTCAGGGGTTCAGTCTCTACCGTGGTCCAATAGCAAGCCAGGAGCTGTGTTACTGAGTTGGGATCTCTAAGAAGCAGACTCTGAGATTGAGTTAAAGTAGGGTATTTTCTAGGGAGTTCTTTGAGATTAACATCCATAGGGAGAGGTGACAGAGGCAGGATTCATCAAAGAGAGAAGTGTGGAACTCTGAAGCTAAAATGTCCCTTTAGAGTTGTGCTGAGCTAGCTGAAATGGCTAGGTCTTTATATTTCCACATTGATCAGTCATTGGATGTGGGCTGCCCTGAAAAGGGTGTGACAGCTGAAGGGTGCCTACTGATAACACTCCTTTCATTCCCAGAAGCAAGACTTCCATGGAAAGGGAATTTGAGTGGTGCATGTCCATGTCCTTATAGTCCACCTTCGGTGCCTCTCAGATCTTTTTCTTCACACATATTCAGGGAGCAGCTCCTTCATGGTTCTGCTGGTCTTCTCTTCCTGGGGGAAACTTAGAAGAGAAAGTTTAATGGGATGACCTATAGTCTCTACCACTGAAACTCGTTTCAGGGTTAGAACTGATAATCATTTTCTCCCTTCTCTACTATCCATTCTAGGTTTCTTTTCACCTTCACTAGCATGTCTGCTGGTCTTGGTGGTTTATCTGGTGGTATAATCCAGACGTTCATCCCCAAGAGATATGAGTCCTTGTCATCAAGCCCTTTCAATATGGGATTGTTGCATATATCCAATTACCAAAATAACTGGGCTAGTGTGTACCAGGAGGCACTCAAGTGGGTCAACTATGTGCCAAACATATTTTTCCTTGAACCCTGTGTGTCATAGCAGCCCTACTTCCTCCTGATGATCAGGGTCAGTTTCCCCTGTCAAGCTGGTGGCTCCTCTCTTGTCTGCTAGACCCTGGTCATATGGAACCGAAAGGATTGAGGATATAGCTTTAGCTTATAGTATAGCGGGAATCATGCTATATCCCCTGGTGGAAATGTTTCCCTTTAAGGACAAGGACTTCTAACTCTGCAGAGCCCAGAGTTTCTGAAAAGGGAAGCACAAATTCCCCAAGCAGGTCATTGAGAGCAATGTTAACTGAAGCCATTCCTGCCATATAAAGTAAAGGGCTTAGTGTTTGTCTCTATTGCTGGCATATTGGAAATTTGGGTGTGGAAGCACCTAAATCAACCTTGGTAAGTGAGGTACTTGAATAGCTTTTATCTTTGCCACTGTGGCCTCTTTGTTCATCTGTTCATCATGCCAGCAGTTGTCTGGCTGATGAAAGAGTCTGTCTGATGTCAAAAGTATCAATAATTTTGTCTATCCCAATGTTTAGTGACTCTTTCTTGGTGGAATGCCCTCTGGTGGCCATTAACTTATTAACATATAATTATCACATTAACTTATTAACTATACTTATCACATACAGGTCTTCACACTTTGTGTTTACTCCCATATATTCATCATGCTTCTAATCCATTACTCCTTGTACCCAATCTTCCAACTTTCCAGGATCCCAAGATTTTATTCTCTAATACCTTTATTCAATGGGAAAAAAAACAAAGCTCTTCGTAAGAATAGTTGGATACATGTCTGGATCAGCAGAATATAGAATAATTTTGTGACCTCTTGCTATTTCCAGAAAGCAAGGACGCTTTCAAAATCATAGGTTGGGTCAAAAGTCCACAGCAGCCAGTTTGAGGAGTTTCTTGCTGGCCAAGTTGTGATAAGTTCCTAGCAAAAATGGACCAAAAATGTATACTTGATTAAAACAAGTTAAGTCCATAGATGCCATGAATATGTAATGATACTAAAAAGAAAAAACTTGATTATTTCTTTTATTTATTTATTGATCCTTTTGCCAATACTTCACTGTCTTGATTATTGCAACTATACAAGATGTCTTGAAAAAATATATATATTTGCTTGTCACTTGCCAGTTTCCACAAAACAGCCTACGTGGACTTTGATTGGAGTTCTATTTCTCTAGAGATCATTTTGGTAATTGTGAACATCTTAAAAGTTTTGAGTCTTCAATCCATGAACATGGCATATTTCTCCATTTATTTAAATCTTCTCAATTTCTGTTTGCAATGTTTTATAAGTTTCAGTGTGAAAGTCTTGCACATCTTTAGTTAAATCTATTCCTAATGTATCTTTTTGATGCTATTGTAAATGGTAGCGTTAAACTTTTATTTTCCATTTGTTACTTGCGATTATATAGAAACATAATTTATTTTTATATATTAGTCTTATATTCTGCAACCTTGCTAAATCTACTCATTAGTCCTAGTAGTTTTCTTGTAGGTTCTTTAGGATTTTCAACATATACAATTAGGTCATCTGTAAATAAAGACAAATATTTTAAATATCTGTGCCTTTTACTTATTTTCCTGGCTTTTTACATTGACTAGATCTTCCATTATAACGTTGAACAGAAGGAGTGAGAACTTTCTGGCTTTGTCTTTAATATTATGGGGAAGCATTCAATATTTTACCAGTAAGTATGATGTTAGCTTTAGGATTTTAGTAGTTTTTTTTTAAAACCACAATGAGGATGTTCCCATCCTCTAGTGTGTTGAAAGTTTTCACAAAATGCATTTTGAATTTTTCAAAGACTTTCTATGTATTTATTGAGATGATCATATATATGTTCTTTATTTTGTTAATATGGTGAATTACACCGATAGTTTTAATTTAACAATACTATGTTTATCATTTAGGAATTTCATTCCGTTTTGACCAACATAAAATTCCCACAAATCAGCAAGGGGCTTATCTCTCTCCTGGGAGAGTCTAGAAATAGGCAACACAAGGATAGTATGGCCACTCAACAACTGCAATAGGGGAGCAAACTTACTCATTTGTTTGTTTTCTTTTGCTGCAACATTTTATGACTCAGGAAAAACAGAGTCACTGGAAGTATTAGGAGAACTATGTGCTCACTATAGAAATTAGACCTTTCAAAAATGTGGAGAAGAGGTAATCAGAGGATTGGAGAAAGTCTCTAAACACAATATTCTGAAACAGTCGTATAAATGGACAGTTTTGAGTTTTCAAGGAAATTCAAAAGGCTGTGCACATCTATCCACCAAAGTAGGACCATGAAGGGTGAGCTCATGGAGATATTTGTGGAAACTGCTACCTCTGAGGTGACTAAAGTGCTTGTGATTGGCTCAGGGTTGATGTTATTCTGCAAAGACAGTAGTCAGGAAGATAAGCTTGAAGTTTGGAACTTCTGAACAGTTCTGGATCTGTCAATCTGCTACTTCCACATCATTTTGAGATTAATGGCTTCTTCATTTTTGCATTTCAAATCTCATGTAGCTTCCTCTTTTGTCTAATTCTAACCAGACAACAAGAGGATTCTAGAAAATGTAATTCTAAGCTTCATATAACATAATCCAGCACAATCATCATTACCCCTAACTTTCACCCTCATGGTTCCAAGTTCTCTTTTTTCAACTTGAATTGTGGTGTCCAACTTAAAGGAGGAGCAAAGAACAAAAGGTTAAATTACTGAGTCTGATGAAACCATCTTTTTTTGATAGTTTTGAACATTTTTTATGTATATCAACTACTTACTACCAAAACAATTGTTATGTACTACACTAGCCACAAAAATGCTGAAGATACATCTCTCAACAGTTAAGGTCAATAACCTGAAAATTTCTAAGTTTTCATGGTAAGGAAGAAGGGTAGAATAGCTACCAGGTAGGCAAATCCCAGTGTCTGCCACAGTAGGTCAGAAAGAAAATCCCAACAAGTACCAAAGTCAACATCCCGAGGACCACATGCATTGCATATAGTGGAAATTAATTAGAAACAATAACAAAGCTAATTTCAAATACACTTACTTGCATATTAAGAAATGCACTTTACTTCAGTCTGAGATTTCACAATGGAAATGAGACAATATACATAGGTGAACCACAATGAAAATAATACATTTTGAAAGTTGTGTGAAATAGCTGAAAGAGTACTGGGAGCAAGTTATTACCATAGAGGTTTATATTAGAAAATGAAAACTATAAAATATGAGCTAGGGGATCACTTCAAAGATGAGAGAGACACTGATAAAGCAATTCTGTATTTATAACATTTAAAACATTTCTCCTCTGGTATTGCTTTCCTTATGCCTATCAAAGAAGAGATGCACCTGAAGGTTTTCCCACATTGATTGCATTCATTGGGTTTCTCTCCAATGTGAGTTTTCATATGTTTTTGGAGTATTAGGGAAAACTAAAGGATTTTCCACATTCTTCAAATTCCTATCTCCCAGTATGAGTTCTCACTTGCTGACTAAAGAATGAGAAAGACCTGAAGGTTTTCCCACATTCTTTACATTTATATGGTCTCTCTTCAGTGTGTGTTCTCATATATGCCCTAAAGTGTTAGGAATTATACTTTCCCACACTTATTACACTTATATGGTTTCTCTCTAATGTGAATTTTCACACGGCTTTGAAAG
Source organism: Lipotes vexillifer (assembly GCF_000442215.2). Taxonomy (NCBI): domain Eukaryota; kingdom Metazoa; phylum Chordata; class Mammalia; order Artiodactyla; family Lipotidae; genus Lipotes; species Lipotes vexillifer. The sequence goes on along the minus strand of NW_006788200.1, from coordinate 8,842,732 downwards.
AATTAGATACAAGTTAAGATTGTCCTACACTTCAAATACTAATAGGATTTCTTTTCAGTGTGAGTTCTTACAAGTTTCCTAAGTGATGAGGCACAGCCAAAGGCATTCCTGCATTTCATATATTCACAGTGTTTCTCTCCAATTTGTGTTATCACATGTACAGTAAAATGTGAAGAATAAAAGAAGGACTTGTCACATTGTTTACAATTATAGGGCCTCTCTCCAATATTTGTACTCATGTGGTTACTAAAAGAGGAAGGGAACTGTGCATTCCTTACATGTGTAGAGCTCATATCTGGTGTTTTCTCATTTGTAGAGTAATCTTTGAAGAATAAGTGAAGGTTTTCCCACATTCCTTATATTCATAATGCTTCTCTCCAATTCGAGTTCTTATAGGTACTTTAAGGGATGTAGAAAAAATAAAAACTTTCTCACATTCTTTTACATTCATTGGGTATATTTTCAATATGAGTTCTCACATTTGCAACTAAAGGATGAGGGACAATTGAAGATTTTTCCACATTTTTTACCTTCATAGAATTTTTCTCCAATGAGAGTTTTCACATTTTCTTAGAGATGAAAGAAATGGAACGCTTTTTCACATTATATAAATATGAAGCCTATCTCCACTGTGAATTCTTACATGTATAGCAATGCATGAATAACGAACAGAAGCGTTCCTACATTTTATATATTCATAGTATTCTTCTCCAGTGTGAATTTTCACATGAGTCCTAAGATACAAAGAATAGCTGAAGAGTTCTCTACATTTCTTACATTGTTAGGGTTGTGTCCAGTGTGTCTTAACAAGTGAATGATTAATGAAGGCTGTCACATAACTAGTGAATTCACAGGATTTCTCTTCAGTATGAGTTCTCTTGTGCACATTTAAGTGCAAATTAAGAAACAGGCTGAAGGCTTTTCCATATTGATTACCCTCATTATAGTTCTCTCCAGTATGAAATACCTTCCACATAGTAGATTTTAAGGTCTTTCTGAAATATTTTCCAATTCGATTTTATTCACAGAGATTCTCCACCATAAGAATTCTTAAATATCTCTCCTGTGTCTGAAACTGATCTGTGCCATGGCAAAAAGGATGATAATTATGTAATAGGAAGCTTTTCACATTGTAGATGAAGTAGTATAATACTAAGTTAAGGTAGACCATGATAAGTAAAGGCTGTATATTCTTATTCTTAGAGGAAATGCCTCCCAGAATGTTACAGGTAAAAAGTCAATTTAGGACATAAAATGGAATACCAAAATATACAGAATTAAGCCGAAAGAAAACAGAAAACAAAAAACAAAGGAGTGAAAACAGAGAGTGTGAATTAAAAAATTCAATAGACACAATTATATAAATAATTATATTAAACATAAATAGAATGCACTCTCCCATTACAAGGCAGAAATGATAATACTGGAGAAAAAAAAGCAAGATCCAACTCTATGTAGTTTACCAAAGATGAACTTAAAATATAAAGACAGGATGAAAGCAAAAGGATGAAAATAGATATATTATACAAACCCCAAGCATAAGAAATATGGATGACTCTATTAATATCGGATTTAAAGTATTACTAGAAACTAAAAGGGATGTTTCATAGTGCTTAATGTCAATTCAACAAGAAGATAAAATAATCCTACTGATGTGCACATCTAACAAAAGAGCTTCACAATACATGAGGTTTAAAAAAATGCTAGAACTGAAAGAAGAAACAGACAAATACACAGTTATAGTTGAAGAATTAATATTTTTTTCTCAGTAATTGATAGAACATGTAGGAAAATGTGGTAAGGATAAAGAATATTTAAACAACATTATCAAAGCAATTTGGCTTAATTGGTATTTACAGAGCACTACACACCACAACTGTAGAATACGCATTTCCTTCAAGTACACATGCAAAACTTATCAAGATAACCCGTATGTTAGGTAACAACAGCAAAACAGCAAAACTCAATAAATTTCAAAGGATTGAAATTGTACAGAGTAAGTTCTCAGACCAAAACAGAATTATTTTGGGTATCAAAAATAATATCCCTGGATATTTGGAAATTAAGCAATACTTCTAGTTAAGCAATAGATCAAAGAAGAAATCAACAGGGAAACTGTAGATAAATTCAAACTTAATGGTAATAAAATCACAATGTATCAAAATTCATGAAATGCAGCTCAATTAATGCATAGAAAGAAATTTATAACTTGAAATTATATATTTATATATTTTAATCTGTATTAGAAAAGAGTAAACGATCTAAGCTTTCAGAGAAACTAGAAAAAGAATAGAAAACTAAACCTGAAGTAGGTATAAGAAAAGAAATAAAAACGTATGAGTGGAAATCAATGAACCAGAAAACAGAAAGTAATAGGAAAATAACAAAGACAAGGTTGGTTTAAAAAAAGAAAGATTAATAAAATTGATATACTCACTGCAATACTGATAAAGGCAAAAGGAGAGAAAACATGTTTACCAATAACTAAAAGGAAAGAGGGGTACCACTACAGATCCTAAATATATTGAAAAGATAATAAAGGAATATTATAAATAACTTCATGCCAGTGTATTTAACGTCTTGGGTAAAATGGACAAATTGTTTAAAAAACACAAGTTACCAACTGACACAAGAGGAAATAGAAAACTGGAATTGCAGCAGAAGTTCAATTTGCAATTCAAAATTTCCCCACAAAGAGAACGGTAGCCACACATGGCTTCTGGTAAATTCTATCAAATACATAAATAAGAAATAATAAATATCTTACACAACCTCTTTCATAAAAGAGAGGTGAAATAAACAATCGTCAACTCATTTTATGAGACCAGTATAATCCTGAAACTAAACCTGACAAAGGGATAACATGAAAAAATATATAGAGACAAATATCCCTCATGAACATAGATGCAAAAACTCTCAACAATGAAGTGGCAAATGTTATCCCCCAATAGATAACATTTTTCACACTGCTGCATGCCACCTGGAAGAAAAACATATAAACAGTTTGCCAGATGAATCACAGCCATACAGGTACTCTTCTGTTCCCAGTCTGCAGGACTCCAGTTTGTCAGATCTCCTTGGATCTTTGTATTCTTCTACTGTTGCTGCTGCTAGCTCATATTCAGAATGGAGATGGACTTGATTCAGATCTCACCACTCAGATTTCAGCTGTGACTACCAAAACTACTGCTATGATGGCCATTTGAACTGGCAAGATGGAAACTACCAAAAGGACCAGGACTAGGGTAAGGCAAGTGTCTCAGAAGCAAAATTAATGGGTCACCCAAAAACTTAGTAGTAAAGATAGATACTACTTAATGCAATATTCTAAAAAGTCAAACTTAATGAAATAATTCATGATGAACAAAATATTAATATTTTAAATAAAGACAGGATCCAACCCTACACTTGCAGAACTTGGCCTCACCCTAATTCCAGCCCTGACACATCCTGACATCAACTTTATTGTTTCCTGAGCCCACTGGGGAAAAAAGGACCAAGTCTGGTCTACACTTCCCTCCCCTGGTCTGCTCCTTCAAGGCCAAGAGGGCTACTAAGCTTCTAGATCCAATAATTCTGGCATTGTTAAATTTACAAAAAGAAACATCCTTCACTTTGCAAATATAATCTATTTTAGGATATGTTAGTAATGGCAATTTTATTTATTTTCATTTTATTTATTTATTTATTTATTATTATTATTTTTTGCGGTATGCAGGCCTCTCACTGTTGTGGCCTCTCCCATTGCGAAGCACAGGCTCCGGATGCGCAGGCTCAGTGGCCATGGCTCACGGGCCCAGCCACTCTGCGGCATGTGGGATCTTCCCAGACCAGGGCACGAGCCTGTGTCCCCTGCATCAGCAGGCAGACTCTCAACCACTGCGTCACCAGGGAAGCCCGGCAATTTTATTTTTTAATTTTTTAAATCACATTTCCTTTTTCCATGCAAATTTTTATTTTTTTTAATTTTATTATTATTATTTTTTTTGGCTGCGCTGGGTCTTCGTTGCTGCACACGGGCTTTCTATAGTTGTGGCGAGTGGGGGCTACTCTTCGTTGCAGTGTGTGGGCTTCTGATCACGGTGGTTTCTCTCTTGTTGTGGAGTATGGGCTCCAGGCATGCAGCCTTCAGTAGTTGCAGCATACGGGCCCTAGAGCACAAGCTCAGTAGTTGCGGCACGCGAGCCCTGGAGTGCAGGCTCAGTAGTTGTGGCACATGGGCTTAGTTGCTTTGTGGCATGTGGGATCTTCCCGGATGAGGGATCGAACCCGTGTCCCCTGCATTGGCAGGCGGATTCTTAACCACTGAGCCACCAGGGAAGTCCCAGTAATGGCAATTTTATGACATACATTTATGCACTAAAGGGAAAAATACCTTTACAGTGTGGAAAAGCTATGGAAAAGCATCGTTACTCTGGTATATATCTCTGCATATATACCAGAGATGCACCTCTACCATCTGCTAAAGCTACTCCCCTAGACACACACATACACACACACTCAAATGTACACATATACAAACATACACAAACACTCTGGGTGAAGCTAAGGAGTTCTAAAACTTCTTGAGGCAATTCCATCATGTATCTTGATAGATTTGTATTGATTTTTCATGATTATGCTGATAAACTGGAAGGAATGCTCTTTTCAAGGTATTCCAGATCAGTCCAAGAAAGACATAAGTAGGAAGCCTTTGGAGATACCTTTAAATTCTACACTTTACCAATATTTGTAAAGTAAGACAGGAAAGGAGTAATGGCTCGTGACACACTGAGGCCTCAAAACGCACATCTCTGTGTACTGAAAATGTTGTTAGGAATTTCTGATCCTTCCATCATGCATATTCTACCAAAACATGTGGACTGCTGATCTTCTTATGAAGATTTTCAGGACTCATAGTCAATTTTACTAAGTAAAATTTTTGGCTGTGCCACTTCCCTGCCAGAGAGGGAAACAAGTGTTCTAAACTTCCAGTTGTCTTGTAAGGACAGCACTGATACAGGTTAATAGTATAGCTGGCATTTATCAGGTCACTTTCTCATTCTATTTTCCAAAACTCAACTTTTTGGGTTGCTACCAACTAGGAAGATTCCTTTGAAAGTTCAATTATCTGTGTATGTTTATACTAGTTAAATTGAGAAATGACTGAATAAAGATATAAAGTCAGCCATAGTAACTGAGAGTACTGTCCCTTGATAACACCTAAGGGAAGGTAAAACTATTTTTCTGACAAGCATCTCATACATCTTAAACAGACAACATAGGACCTAGTCTGACAACTGTGTAAATCAACCTTACTCACAAGGAGGAGAGATGCGTCAGCTTGGAATGCATTTGTTTGTAATCAACAGAAAACCTGACTACAGTTGTTTAGTCACATAGGGGTTTATTTATAAAGTGCAACATAAAGCCCGGGAGAAGGTAGCATAGAGGTGTTGCAGCAGCTTGACAATGCTGTAAGAAATTCAAGGGCTTTCCATCTTATCATACTTAGTATATAACCTTTGTTCTATGGTATTCATCTTATGGTTGCAAGTTGGCTGCTTCAACTCAAGGCTTACTCATCAGTACCCATGCCAGCTAAGGAAAAGGAAAATGGGCAAAGTCCTAAGGAACATGCCACCTCAGATTACCCCTTTCAAAAATATTTCCCTTAATCCCAATTCCCAATTATACTTTTACATCAGTAGCAATAACAGAGTTATATGACACTCCTACCTGCAAGAGATTATGGGAATATGAATATTTTGGACTAGAGTAGGGCAA
>NW_006788200.1:8755154-8836956 GCF_000442215.2 Lipotes vexillifer | reverse complement strand
TAGGGAAAGGAAAAGAAAAATGGGCTTGGAAATGGCTTTGTTGGTAGCCATTTGTATTCATGTCTTATAGCTGCTGTAACAAATTACCATAAACTTAGTGGCTTAACAACACAAAATTATCTTACCGTTCTGGAGGTCAGAAGTTAAACTGGGCTCAAGTTAAGGTAGAACTATATTCCTTTCTGGAGGCTTTAAGGGAGAATACATTTTCTTGCCTTTTCTAGCTTCTAGAGGCTGTCTGCATTCCCTCATTTGTGGCTCCCTTCTATCTTCAAACTCAGTAATGGCTGGTTCAGTCTTTTTCACAGAACATCACTCTGATACTGACTTTTCTGTTTCCCACTTCCACTTCCTATTAAAGGCTCTTGTGACTACACTGAACCCATCTGGATAACCTAGGGTAATCTCCTTATAAGGTTAGCTGATTATCAACCTTAATTCCATCTGCAACTTTAATTCCCCTTTGCCACATAACATAAGATATTCACAGGTTCCAGAGATTAGGACATAGATATTTTGTGGGGCCATTATTTTCCCTACCACAGTCCACCCTCTTGTCCCCAAAGATTCACATCCATCCCACATAAAAAAAATATATTTAAGGTCCTCAAAGATCACATCTCATTATAGTATCATCTCAATGTGTATGTCTAGTACAAATAGTGTACACCTGTGACATCACTGGCTTTCTCTCCAGAACACACCTTCCTAATTTTAGCTTCTTTTACAATCTGAATAGGCTAAGAATTTCTCAAATCATCATATTCTGGTTCCTTTTTGCTTAACAGTCCTTCGCTCAGTCTATTTCATTCTTCTCACATTTTACTATAAGCAGCAAGAAGAAACCACGCTGTACTTTCAACCCATGCCTCCTCAGCCCAAATCTCCTCAGCTAAATATCCAAGTTCATCGCTTACAAGTCGTTTTCCTCCCACATTTCCACTGCAGGACACAATTCAGCTAAGTTTTCAGCCACTATGTAGCAAGGATTCTATTTCCTCCAGTTTCCAATAACATTTTCCTCATTTCTTTCTGAGCCCTCATCAGCAGTGACTTTAAACTTTTTTTAAAAAAAATATTTATTTATTTATTTTTGGCTGTGTTGGGTCTTTGTTGCTGTGCGTGGGCTTTCTCTAGTTACAGCAAGCAGGGACTACTCTTCATTGCGGTGCACAGAGTGCGTGGGCTTCTTGCTGCGGTGGCTTCTCTTGCTGCAGAGCATGGGCTCTAGGCGTGCAGGCTTCAGTAGTTGTGGCTCGAGGGCTCTAGAGCGCAGGCTCAGTAGTTGTGGCACATGGGCTTAGTTGCCCTGCAACATGTGGGATCTTTCTGGACCAGGGCTCGAACCCCTGTCCCCTGCATTGGCAGGTGGAGTCTTAACCACTGTGCCACCAGGGAACATCCATATTACTACCAAGTCTCCTAAGGTTTTGATTTAGGTAACCTATAAGGCAATATATGTTTTCTCCACCATACTCCTTACTTCCCTCTGAGTCTTCGCTAGCAGAGTTATTAACATCTGTATTTCAACTAACAGTCTGTCCAAAGCAATCTAGGCTTTTTCCATCATGTGCTTCAAAATTCTTCCAGCCTATGCCTGCCACTCAATTCCAAAGCAATTTCCATATTTTTAGTTATTTGTTACAGCAGCACTCCACTTCCAGGTACCAACATCTGTATCAGTCAGGGTTCAACCAGAGAAACAGAACCAGCAGGAGATATATATTAAGAGATTTATTGCAAGGAAGTGACTTACTTGGTTGGATGAGCTGGCTAGGCAAGTCCAAAATCTGTAGAGCAGGCAATTAGAAAGAGCAGGCTGGAAGTCTAGGGCATAAGAAGCTGCTGCCCACAGAATTTCTTCATCTCAGGGAAGACTCAGCTCTGCTCTAAGGCCTTTCAACTGACTGAATCAGGCCCATCCAGATCATCTAGGATATTCTCCCTATTTTAAGACTAACTGATTAGCAACCTTAATTCCCTTTTGCAATACAACACAGAATATTCACAGGTTCCAGGGATTAGGATGTGGATGTCTTTAGGGGGCCATTACTCTGCCAACCACACCATTCTATAGTATCCACTTATGAGGATCCTGGAGATAGAGGAGTCCTGACAACAGAGCTGATTATGTCTTCAAATCATTCAACTCGCTCACCAACATATCCTTTACTAAGTTTTCTTTGGTTAAGTAATATTAATTCTACAATGCATTTTCTTTCAAATTCCCTATTAACCAGAACAATGTCGTCATCCAAAGGCAAGCAGATATTGGAATGCTGTGTCATCAAAAGCTCCTCTAGGCCCAGAATTTGGAGCTCACTTGAGAATTCATCTACAATAGCAAGGGACAATTGCAGGCAATGCATTACTTGGTCACGTCTAAAGAACTCCTTAAACATAGTCAACCTGGTATCAGTAAACTCTTTAACAGGATCACAACTTCAGTTAGATATAAGGAAGAACTTACAAGTATTTTCAACATTAATTTAGATGAGAAAGAATAGATGATAAATATATACTTGCATGAGATAACATATGCAATATTTCAGAGTGAAAGTCCAATGATTACAAGTGTGATTTTTGAAATAAATAGCATGAAATTATACATGTTGCTGCCTACTGGTAAAACAAAAATCCAAACAGAGCTTGGAAGAAATTGGACATAAGTAAATATAAATTGATTCCACTCCAAACAGAAGATGGGTTATAGACAAGTCTAACTGTGTAAATAATAAAAACTTAAAAAACTTCCAGTAACTAAAAAATGAAGTATGATAAAAAGGGATCAGACATTTTATGTAGTGTCATATAGTGAGAAGTGTACTTTTAAACTTAGAATTACATTTATTCTGAGAGGCTAACTTTCATATTATCATTTAGAAATAAATACTAAAAGTTTAATCAGAAATATGAAATTTCCTGATATAAAATTTTTACTAACAATAATTGTAAAAATAATTATAGGACAAACAGGCCAACAAAACAATGAGTAGTATTACTAAGAAAAACTAGAAAAGAAGAAAGACAAGTAGCATTAAAGATTACTACTAGGTTAAAAAAGGGAAAGGTGTAGGAGACAAAACTAATGTTTGCATTGGGGAAGTTTTAGATACCTAACTATTCTGGAAGGTTGAACATCTTTCTGACTTCCTCCCAAGGTCCGATTCTAGAATATTGGAGAAGACAGGCTTCAAGAATTTGAACTCATTACTCCCAGAGCCTCCCGTCAGACACACCTCGTACTGGTAGCTCTGGGACAGGGTTCCCGTGCCGCTGTCTACCAGGTGGCCCGGAAAGGGGCCCTCGGGCACCGAGCAGCGTCCCACTGAGGCCGCCCCGCCCCTCCTGCACAGCCGCACCGCGACGAACACCAGCACCGAGAAGACGAAGAGCGACGACACCGACGCCAAGGCCACCACCAGGTAGACGGTGAGAGGGGCGGCGGGGGCCGCGTCCGCCGCTTCCGCTTCCGGGGCCGGCAGGTAGGGCTGCGAGAAGCCGTCCACCAGCAGCACGTGCAGCGTGACGCTGGCCGAGAGCGGCGGCTCGCCGTTGTCCTTGACCAGCACCAGCAGCCTGTGCTTGGCCGCGTCGCGCTCGCTCAGCAGCCGGGCCGTGCGCACCTCGCCGTTGTGCGCCCACACGCCGAAGAGGCCGGGCTCCGTGGCCTTGAGCAGCTGGTACGACAGCCAGGCGTTCTGGCCCGAGTCGCCGTCCACCGCCACCACCTTGGTCACCAGGTAGCCCGCCTCGGCCGCCCTGGGCACCAGCTCGGTGCAGGGCGCCGAGGCGTTCTGCAGCGGGTACAGCACGAAGGGCGCGTTGTCGTTGTCGTCCGCCACGAGCACGCGCACCAGCGCCTGGCTGCTGAGCGCGGGCGAGCCGCGGTCGGCGGCGCCCACGCGGAACTCGAACGCCCGCAGGGCCTCGTAGTCCAGGGACCTCAGGGCGAACAGGTGGCCGTTGTCCGGGTTGATGGATACCAGGGAGGCCAGGGGCACGTGCGGGTCGAGGGGCGGCAGCAGCGAGTAGGTGACCTGGGCGTTGGCGCCCGCGTCTCTGTCTGTGGCGCGGACGCTGCCGATGTGCAGGGCGGGGCTGTTGTTCTCGCGGACGGACAGGGTGTAGGAGGTCTGGGTGAAGGCGGGGGCGTTGTCGTTGACGTCGGACACCAGCACGGTTATGTTGTGCTCGGTTTTCAGTCTCGGTGTCCCCATATCTGTTACGGTGATAGTGATATTATACTGGGCTTTACTCTCTCTGTCCAGCGCCCCATTTGTTACTAGGGTGTAGAAATTCTCTGCAGATGGTTTCAGGAGGAAGGGGAGATCATCCTGGATGGAGCAAGTCATCCTTCCGTTGTCCCCTGAGTCTCGGTCTCGAATCCTAAACAGGGCCACTTCCGTCTCGGGGGAATTTTCAGGAATGGGGCTGGTAAGTGATGAAATAGTTAGTTCTGGGAAGTTATCATTAACATCCATCACCTCAATGGAGACAGAGCATTTTCCAGAAAGTCCCCCACCATCAGACGCATCTATATACAGCTCATATGAGGATATTGTCTCAAAATCTAGTTTTTTAATTAGTCGAACTTCTCCTGAAATGCTGCTTAGCTCAAAAGTTGTGCTTATCTCTTGAGAACTATAAAAAAGGGAATATGATATCTCTCCGTTTGTTCCAGTGTCCAAATCCCTAGCTGAGACCTTGACAACTAGGGTGCCTACAGGGCTGTTCTCTGGGACCTGCACCTGGTAGTGCGTCTGTGCAAATTCAGGGGCGTTGTCATTAACGTCCAAGACCGAGATTCGGACCTGGGCGGTGCCAGACCTGGGCGGAGAGCCGCCATCCAGCGCTGTGAGGGTTAATCTGAGCTCGGCCTGCTCTTCGCGATCCAGCTCTTTGTCCAGCACCAGCTCTGGGTATTTCCTGCCGTCCCCCCAGTTGCGGGTGGAAACATGGAAGTAAGAGTTGTGACTGATATTGTAGTTTTGGATGTTGTTGTTGCCCACGTCCAAATCCTGGGCTGTTTTCAGAGGAAACACGGTCCCAGGAGGGCTAGTCTCTAGGATTTTCAGCGTCATTTCTCTTTCAGGAAACTCAGGAGAATGATCGTTTATGTCTCTCACCAGTAGCTCAGCTCGAAATACTCCCAGTGGTTTTTTCAGTAACACTTGGAAATGCACTACACATGGATCTGTGGGGCCGCACATCTCCTCCCGGTCCAGTTTCTCACTTAATATCAACTTCCCAGTCTGTAGATCAAGCTGCAACCAGGGTTCGTTGTCCTCGGAGACCACCCGGGCTTCTCGCGCAGCTAGCTCCGCCACTCCCAGCCCCAGGTCCTTAGCAAGATTGGCCACAAAGGAGCCGCTCTCAGTTTCCTCCATCACGAAATAGCGACGGGATTCCCAGCCTGCCAGAGCCACTCCCAGCAAGAGAAAGAGAATCAGGACTTGCCTTTGTTTAGGAAAGCGCTCCCCTCCGGCCTCCATCTTTACTCCCACAAACGCCTTTCCAGAAACAGGGGCCAGCTCTATCTTAGGTAGCAAATGGGACTGAGACAATAGTGGATCTCCCAGTGGGTAACCTGGCCAGAAATGTCGGCGAGCAGCATTCCCTGGAGTTTTTGGTGCTGAGCTTTGCTTACAGGTTTTTCTCTTCCGCTGGAGATCTGAGGTAGAGTTCGTAGCATTTCCTGGGCTTTTTTTTTTTTTTTTTTTTTTTTTTTTAACGTCTTAGCCTGCAGCGCCATCATGCGTTGTATTCGAAAAGAATTGCTGCAATTGCATTCTCTCGGTATATAATAATCTAGATGGCTATTGGGAGTTTGGAAATGGTTTGGGGGAGATGATGTAATCAGAAAACCATGCAATTATAACTATTCATTCCTTCATTCAAAGGAGTGTGACTGATATCTATGTATTAGGCTCTGAAATACATCAGTAAGCAATCCAGACATTGTCCCTATCTTCTAGAACCTGTCGTCTGGGTGGGGTATTCTGAGGAAAACTGAGAAATGAAAGACTTAAAAGTGATCAGTCATCTTGTAAAAATAACAATATATACCTATGTGATTTCTTAAAGTTCTCTCAGCAAAAAGTTTGAATTCCTCTAGATTTCCTTTCAAATTCTAGGCACCCTATGTGCCAGAATTGTGGTTTCCATTGGTTGAATCACATCAAGGAAAAAGCTATTAGTTCATTCCAATTTATAATACCCTTTCTATATAAGGTCAGAGATTTTATGATTTTATTAAACTTTCAAACTGTGGAAAAATGCATATGAGGGCACTTCCCATATCTCCTCCTGCTTTTTCTCCCTAGCATTGGTCACCATCTTATACAGCATATATGTACACATTTAATTGTTTCTTTTCTGTGTCACCCTTGAGTTTAAGAACTTTGTTTTGTTCACTTCTACATCCATCAACATCTACAATAGTTCCTGGCACCTAGGAGATACTCAACAAATATTTGTTAAATAGATCAATGAATAAATTAATTTTATAATTCTGATAGATGGATTCTCCTCCTAATGTAGAAGCCCCCTGTTTTGCTAACATCCTAGTTCATTGTATGAGCTAAATAAACAAGACAGCATGTTCTCAAGTGACTTTTTTTCTATGCTCCTTTGAATAGTAATTTGAAATAATTCAAAATGATCTAAAATGTTTTTTCACTGAATGACAAAATACCCTGGTTCCCCTAAGCAAAGGAATATATTATAAAAAAGAAAGAACATAATAACAAGGCTATAATGAGCCTACAAATAAGGCATACATCTCTTAGAACACATTTTACATTATCAGTGTTATTTTGCAGTAAAGCTATTATGACACTAATGATATTCAAAAACTCTTATATAGTAGAATTTTCTAATAATTTCTAATTTCTATTAAACACTCCAAAGACTGTACAGTTTGGATATATCCATCAATTCTTCTCAAAATTGTATATTCTAACAAACGCTTGTTCTTCTCCGTTACAGACTACTAATATTCCACAACCTTTTGATCTTAAATATTACATTAATATGAAAACCACAATTTTTAACATCTCAAATTAATAGTAAGGTCCAATCCATGCAAGCATATCTAAAAGTGCTTTTGATAAGAGAACAAATCCACTTAGCTATCTTGTTTAGAGGGAAATTTATTTTAAAATTTCATATTTATTTCCAAAAGCTCAAGAGAGAAAGTACATTTGGGAGCGACTGGAAAATCCACAATGAGGCATCTCCTTCCTTTTTGTCTCTAAGTAGATTGGCTTTCTGTGCTTCTTTCATGTATTTAGCCAACATGGTATCACTTTCTTGTTAAGTTTCTAACAGAGATACTATAACCAGTTTCTAAAGTCATTTTTCTAAGCATAGATAATGAGATTGGATCAGTTTGGATCACTAATGTCTACCACCTTGTCTTGTTGTTTGAAATCACAGAGGGAGATGGGTCATAGAAAATAAACATGGCTGCAACAGTACATTTTTACTGAAGAGAGAAGTTTCCAGAAAAAGATGGGGTGGGCTAGACAGACACCACAAAAGGAATCTATTATTTAAATATCCTAAAAAAACCTAATAATCTTTCAATACTACTCATATATTATATACTGCAGGTTGATAAAAATAGAGAAAACACCTTTAAGTATAGGAAAAATTGTAGTCTTTTCCATTTAATACTACTGTGAAACAAAAACATGCCATTTTTTCAGATATTTCTCCATTTAAAAGTTTAAGACAAGGAGGCATAATATTAGATTAAACAGAAGATTTACTAATAATTCATTATATTTGTATCATGCTCATCTCCTAAGTAACCACAACATCAAAAAATTACAAAAAGTTTCTGGACAACAATCAGAATGGGTTTGGGGTCATCTTCAAATCAATAGTGCTTGATGATGAAAAGTTGAAAAACTAACAAATATTCATGACTTTTCAGTAATGAAGTAAAATTGAAAGTTCTTTGTCTCCATCAAAATAGAAATAATAGAGTAAGTATGAGTATATTCTCAAATAAAATTTCTAATCTCCTTAACTAGCAAAATGAAATCCGAAAAAAAAATCAAGAAATTCTATATGGCCCAAAAGGCTAATGGAAACGGTATATTTAGAGAAAACTTTCATCCCGAATGCTCTGAAAAACCAAAAAATTCCTAATTGAATCCAAAACCATTAATAAAGTTTGAGTTTTCCTCTACATCATTTACAGACTCCTGATGATTGGAGGCAACAGACTTCAGAAAGTTGAACTCGCTAGTCCCAGAGCCCCCCTTCAGACACACCTCGTACTGGTAGCTCTGGGACAGGGTTCCCGTGCTGCTGAAGTCCACCAGGTGGCCCGGAAAGGGGCCTTCGGGCACCGAGCAGCGACCCACCGAGGCCGCCCCGCCCCTCCTGCACAGCCGCACCGCGACGAACACCAGCACCGAGAAGACGAAGAGCGACGACACCGACGCCAAGGCCACCACCAGGTAGACGGTGAGCGGGGCGGCCGGGGCCGCGTCCGCCGCTTCCGCTTCCGGGGCCGGCAGGTAGGGCTGCGAGAAGCCGTCCACCAGCAGCACGTGCAGCGTGACGCTGGCCGAGAGCGGCGGCTCGCCGTTGTCCTTGACCAGCACCAGCAGCCTGTGCTTGGCCGCGTCGCGCTCGCTCAGCAGCCGGGCCGTGCGCACCTCGCCGTTGTGCGCCCACACGCCGAAGAGGCCGGGCTCCGTGGCCTTGAGCAGCTGGTACGACAGCCAGGCGTTCTGGCCCGAGTCGCCGTCCACCGCCACCACCTTGGTCACCAGGTAGCCCGCCTCGGCCGCCCTGGGCACCAGCTCGGTGCAGGGCGCCGAGGCGTTCTGCAGCGGGTACAGCACGAAGGGCGCGTTGTCGTTGTCGTCCGCCACGAGCACGCGCACCAGCGCCTGGCTGCTGAGCGCGGGCGAGCCGCGGTCGGCGGCGCCCACGCGGAACTCGAACGCCCGCAGGGCCTCGTAGTCCAGGGACCTCAGGGCGAACAGGTGGCCGTTGTCCGGGTTGATGGATACCAGGGAGGCCAGGGGCACGTGCGGGTCGAGGGGCGGCAGCAGCGAGTAGGTGACCTGGGCGTTGGCGCCCGCGTCTCTGTCTGTGGCGCGGACGCTGCCGATGTGCAGGGCGGGGCTGTTGTTCTCGCGGACGGACAGGGTGTAGGAGGTCTGGGTGAAGGCGGGGGCGTTGTCGTTGACGTCGGACACCAGCACGGTTATGTTGTGCTCGGTTTTCAGCCTGGGTGTCCCCAAGTCCGTGACGGTGATGGTGACGTTGTATTCTGCTCTGGTCTCTCTGTCCAGAGGGCTCTCTGTTACCAGGGTGTAGAAATTTTTGAAGGTAGGCTTCAAGAGAAAGGGGAGATTGTCCTGAATTGAGCAAACCATCCTCCCGTTGTCCCCAGAGTCTTGGTCTCGTAGGCTAAAAACAGCGACTACCATTTCAGGTGACGAATTTTCCGGTATGGGGCTGGTAAGAGATGTTATGACTATTTCTGGTGGGTTGTCATTCACATCTGCAACACTAACTAAAATTGCTGATTTTCCTGAAAGGCTCCCACCGTCAATGGCCTGAATATTTATTGTATAAGACTTAATTAACTCGAAATCCAGAAGTGCTTTTAAACGGACTTCGCCAGAAATGGGATGGATTTCAAATGTTTTCCGTATGTCTCTGGAGACGTGGGAAAATGAATAAGATAGTTCTCCATTTAGTCCTGCATCTAAATCTATAGCAGACACCTTGACGACCAAGGAGTCCAGAGGGCTGTTTTCTGGTACCAAAACCTCATAGACAGACCTCTCAAACTCTGGGGCATTGTCATTGATATCTGAGACCAACACACGCACCAGTGCAGTTGCAGACCTAGGCGGATACCCACCATCCAGGGCTGTTAGTGTTAATCTAAGTTCAGGCTCCTTTTCTCGATCCAGAGCTTGGTCCAGTAACAGCTCTGCGTATTTTCCACCCTCCTCACTGTCTTGCAGTTTAAGGTGGAAATGAGGATTGGGGCTTAATGTGTAGTTTTGAACAGCATTCTTTCCTACATCCAAGTCCTGAGCGCTATCCATTTGGAATGAGGTTCCTCGAGTAGTACTTTCTGAGATTTTCAGAAGTATATGTTTGTCTAGAAACGTGGGAGTGTGATCATTTATGTCTTTGACCCTAAGCTCAGCTCGAAAAAATTGCAAAGGATTTTCAAATAATATCTGGAAATTTAATATGCATGGCTCGGTGAGATCGCAAAGCGCCTCCCGGTCCAGTTTCTCATTTAAGATCAAGTTGCCAGTCTGCCGATCCAATTGCAAGTATGGTTTATAGTCATCAGAGATGACTCTGGCCCCCCGCGCAGCCAGGTCTTCCACGCCCAAACCTATATCTTTCACCACGTTGCCTATAAAAGAGCCGATCTCCGTTTCCTCTGCCACAGAATAGCGCCAGGTCTCTGAACACACCAAAGACCCTCCCAGGAAAACAAAGAAAAGCAGCGCTTGCCTTATCTGCTGAGGGCTTCCTTCTCCCGGCTCCATGGCTCTCTGGCTCCCTGGCTCCCTAGCCAAACGTCTTTCCGCGGAAATATTTCAATTCAGCCTCAAACTGCTCCTCTCAGCTATTAGCCTGGACCATTGAGAATCTATAGACTTGCAATTCGGTGGCGAGGGCGTTGTTGGCTCCTTAGCTTTCTCTTGAAAGCCTCTTTTTATCACCACTGCTTCTCTGGAGCCCTCAGTTCCAGTGGTTCACGGTAACCAGAACATCTGATGGTACAAAAATTTCCCCATCTTATCCTGCAGCTCCACCATGCGACTCTGCGAAGTCTCAGGTTTTAAACAAAGCCAAATAAGTTTGAGACAAAATATTAATTTATCTTGCGTGTTTGTTGATGACTCTGAATTATACTTTCTCCTATATTCCTATTTTCTTTTCTCAGTTTTGTTCTTGTGATGCTGTTACTATTCAGTCTTTAACACAATAAACCACAATCTCTAGAGCTGTGGTGGCTATAAAAAGCATATTTAAGATATAGTCCCAACCTCAAATAAGTTATGCTATCTCTGTGAAGACAACACAGCTAAACAACTAAAACAACCAAAAATAGTTAAGAGGACTTTTTATGTAATTGACTTAGTGAGCAAGAGGTTCCCAGGAAAATTGGAAATGGGAACCAAAGATCTTAGTCTTCTTTAGATATCAGCAAATATGCTTTGAAAAGACAATAAAGATAAGGTCATGTATTTAAAACTGAACTGGTATGTACAAATAATTGTTTTGGGGAGGCTGGACATTTCAGGCTGAGTAAATGGTACTGTTCATTTAGGGATACTCCATAAGTGTAGTCGAAAGTAAGTGCTCAACAGTAGTGAATAATGTAAGACATGTCCAGTTTCTGTCAACATTTTTAAAAAGTTGAACAAACTAGAACCCAGTTTAGTTGTGGAACTGAATTCTGTTTTGTAGACCCAGGACTTCCAGAGACATAATTCTAAATATATTATCATCCATTCATTAGTTTTTTCAGCAAATATTTATTGAGCATACACTTTGTGTTAGGGATAGAGTGGTAAACAGACAGACATAGTTTCTGTCCTGAAAGATGGAGGCAGAAAAGTGGTCACACATTTAAAACAGAGCATAATGAATGCCATGATAGCAAAAGTTCATGCTAATATGAGAGCATAGACGAGGGTCATCTAACCAGGATTTGAAGTAGAGGAAAGACTTTTCCGGAAAAAGTTTATTCTAATTTGATACATGAAAAACGAGTTTGAGTAATCCAAACAAAAATTGGGTGTGGGGTAAAATTTCCAGCAAACTAAAAACATGATTGTGCAAATCCAAAAATGAAAGAAGTGTTTTGGAAGAACTGAAATAGAATCAGTATGGCTGAGCCATAGAGTAAGAGGAGAGGAATGGTGAGATTTGAGATTGGAAAGATCAGCAAGTATTTTGTAAGCCATGCCAAGTCATTTGGAATCTACATCAATAGAAATGCAAGATTATTAAAGTGTTTTAAATAGAAAAGTGACATGACCGTGTTCTTATTTTTCAAGAAGATCATCCTGTTTCAGAGTTGAAGATAAATCACAGAGGAGTTAAGACTAGAGGCAAGGGATGGATTAGACGTTGTTCCATTAATACAGGTAAGAGATAATATTGCTGTCACCTAGAAATGCAGTTATAGAGTTGTATTAGAATGATAAAGATAAAATATACAGGATATGGTGATTAGACACAGAGTAGAATAAGAAGGAGTAAAAGTCAATGTACTTTTTTTCAGGCTTAGGGAACTGGGAGAGTGTTAGTGCTAGTAACTGATAGAGTAAACACAGGAAGAGGAGAAAAGAGGAACATGTTTAGAGCTTGAGAAGACGTTTAGTTTTGAGGAATAGAAAGTTTTAATTTAAAACATGTTGAGTTTGAGGTGTCCATAGAGTATCCATATAAATTGTTACATAAATGATCTTACATTATATAAATTAAGTTGAGGAAAGAGGTTTGGGCTGCAGAGACAAATGTGGGATTTATTGGTATGAGTGGTGATTGAAGCCCTTTGAGAAAGAATGTAAGCTGTAGATTAAGAGAAGTACATTTGAATTTGTGATTTCAGAGGTACAGCTCTAAAAGACTACCATCTTCAGAAATTGGCCATGGTCATATAGATCTACTAGACTACGGTAAAATTAGATGTCACTAGGGCTGAAGAAGGCTAGAAACAGAGTAGGTCAAACTCCTGGACTCAGAACTGTGGCAAGGGAGGGACAGAGTAAAACTATAAAGTTATATTTGAAAAATAGCTTTATACCACTTCTTTCCCATGATCTTAATTAATTTAAAACCAACTGACATCCAGTTGATTTGATTCTCTCATTTGATGACTCACATGCAGGGACTATTTAGGCAGGAAGGTTTACTGATTTCTTTCAGCACTTGGAAGGTATCTTTCTTTTAGTTTCCATTAATACTGTTGAGGAATTGTCAACATGGAACATAGCTTTCAGTCTGTCACGTGTTTAAAGATTAAATGTCTTCTTTTGAAATTTGTCTTGTCTTTCTGAAATTTCACAATGATGTTTCCAGGTATGGTTATCTTTCATTTATCCTGTTAGGTTTATTTGGGTCTACTGAATCTGTGCATTAAGGTTTTCATCAATTCTGGACAATTCCCAGCCATTATTCTTTCTCATCTCTCCTGAAATTCTGGTTAAATATATGTTAAACTTTTTTACTCTGTTCTGCATTTCTAACCACCTCCTCCATATTTTCCACCTTATTAACCCTCTGAGCTATATGTGGGATAAGTTATTATAGTCTGACCTATCATTCGCTCCACAAATTCTTTATTTCACTGCATCTAGTTTTCTATTAAACTTTTATTCAGTTTAAAATTTTGATTATCATATTTTTCAGTTCTAGGAGCTCTATTTGGTTCTTTCCTAATCTTTCACATTTTATTGTTTCTTGTTCCCTGTACATTTTCAGGTGTAACTTTTATTTCGGTTAAAGTTGTTAGCTTCTTATAGACTGTTTCTGATAATAAAAATATTTGAAGTGTTTGCAAGTTTATGTGTGTTTGCAAGTGTTTTATGTTTTCTGCTGGCTCTCACTCATGGTGTCATGTTTCCTTGTGCGTGCAGTTATCTTTATGTTCAAGTTAAGAACATAAAAATTATTTATATGAATAATTCTAGAATTAAGATGAATAAACCTTCTTTCATAGAAGGTCTGTATTTGGTTCTATCAGGATCTGGGAGCGCTATTTGTCAATGACCACCTTAAATCAAGTTCAACGCTAAAACTCAAGTTCAAGGCTGAAATTGCATACAAGGGCTCATCCATTTCCAGTTTAATACTACCATAAAGGTGTCGTTCTTAGGATTCCATATTTATTTTTATTTATTTATTTATTTTTGCAGTACGCGGGCCTCTCACTGTTGTGGCCTCTCCCGTTGTGGAGCACAGGCTCCGGACGCGCGGTCTCAGCAGCCATGGCTCTCGGGTCCAGCCGCTCCGCGGCATGTGGAATCTTCCCAGACCGGGGCACGAACCCGTGTCCCCTGCATTGGCAGGAGGACTCTCAACCACTGCGCCACCAGGGAAGCCCTCCATATTTATTAAAGTGTGGGTCTTCTATCAGCTTCTCAGTTTGTCAGGCTTTGATTTCCTCCCCCATATACACCATCAAAATAGAGGTTCACATATCCCAGAATTCCAGTTGTTCCCAAGGAAAAAAGTGGATTTGGGGGGCTTCCCTGGTGGCGCAGTGGTTGAGAGTCTGCCTGCCGATGCAGGGGACACGGGTTCATGCCCCGGTCTGGGAAGATCCCACATGCCGCAGAGCGGCTGGGACCATGAGCCCTAGACGTTGAGCCTGCGTGTCTGGAACCTGTGCTCCGCAACCGGAGAGGCCACAACAGTGAGAGGCCCACATATCGCAAAAAAAAAAAAAAAAAAAAAAGTGGATTTGGGGCTGATTTCCTCTCTCTGAGTTACCTTTAAACATTAACTGTGACCTGACAATATATTAGTGTTTTATTAGCTATTTTTTTCAGTGGAAGTGTTGGTGTACATATGTATACCACCCTTATTAAAAAGGTAAATTCTCAAGGATATTTTTATGTCTTAAAATGACAAGCAAATTTTTAGCTTTCATGGAGTATGGGAAATTGATCTTATTGAGAGGATAGAGAAATAATGTGTTTTTTTTAAACCAACTTCATCTGATCAATACTAAATCAACTCTGTAATGCTGCAATCAATTTAAACAATGTCTTATCATTGACATTGGTATAGCTCACACTTATGTCTGCACTCCTATGTAGAAACACACATCTTCTTTCCTACATTTGTTCCTTCTTCTCTTCTTCCAATGTTTATATATTTGTATATTTCTATAAGTTTAAGATATTATGTATTATATGGATATATATGGTACATACAATAAATCTCAGGCTTTTTCTTCCTTTTGAAACATTTGGAATTTATTCATGTGGTTGTCTGTACACCTAGTTCACTCCTTTTGATCACTGCATAATAATCCTTCACAAACATGTTCCACATTTTATTTATCAATTGCTTTACTGATGGATATGTAGATAGACTCCTATTCTTTGCTTTTCCAAGATGAACATTATCATGCACTTCATTTTGTAAAGCTGTGTAAGAATTTTCTGGTTTATATGCCCCAAAGTAGAATTGCTGGATCATAAAGTATGTACATACTAAATTTCATTAAATACTATTGAAACTCCTTCAAAATGGGGTGTACTTCAGACTATACTGACTTCAGACTATACTACAAAGCTACAGTAATCAAGACAGTATGGTACTGGCACAAAAACAGAAAGATAGATCAATGGAATAGGATAGAAAGCCCAGAGATAAACCCATGCACATATGGTCACCTTATCTTTGATAAAGGTGGCAGGAATATACAGTGGAGAAAGGACAGCCTCTTCAATAAGTGGTGCTGGGAAAATTGGACAGGTACATGTAAAAGTATGAGATTAGATCACTCCCTAACACCATACACAAAAATAAGCTCAAAATGGATTAAAGACCTAAATGTAAGGCCAGAAACTATCAAACTCTTAGAGGAAAACATAGGCAGAACACTCTATGACATAAATCACAGCAAGATCCTTCTTGACCCATCTCCTAGAGTAATGGAGATAAAAACAAAAATAAACAAATGGGACCTAATGAAACTTCAAAGCTTTTGCACAGCAAAGGAAACCATAAACAAGACCAAAAGACAGCCCTCAGAATGGGAGAAAATATTTGCAAATGAATCAACTGACAAAGGATTAATCTCTAAAATTTACAGGCAGCTCATGCAGCTCAATAACAAAAAAATAAACAACCCAATCCAAAAATGGGCAGAAGACCTAAATAGACATTTCTCCAAAGAAGATATACAGACTGCCAACAAACACATGAAAGAATGCTCAACATCATTAATCATTAGAGAAATGCAAATCAAAACTACAATGAGATATCATCTCACACCAGTCAGAATGGCCATCATCAAAAAATCTAGAAACAATAAATGCTGGAGAGGGTGTGGAGAAAAGGGAACACTCTTGCACTGCTGGTGGGAATGTGAATTGGTTCAGCCACTATGGAGAACAGTATGGAGGTTCCTTAAAAAACTACAAATAGAACTACCATATGACCCAGCAATCCCACTACTAGGTATATACCCTGAGGAAACCAGAATTCAGAAAGAGTCATGTACCAAAATGTTCATTGCAGCTCTATTTACAATAGCCCGGAGATGGAAACAACCTAAGTGCCCGTCGTCGGATGAATGGATAAAGAAGATGTGGCACATATATACAATGGAATATTACTCAGCCATAAAAAGAAACGAAATTGAGCTATTTGTAATGAGGTGGATAGATCTAGAGTCTGTCATACAGAGTGAAGTAAGTCAGAAAGAGAAGGACAAATACCGTATGCTAACACATATATATGGAATTTAAGAAAAAAAAATGTTATGAAGAACCTAGGGGTAAAACAGGAATAAAGACAGAGACCTACTGGAGAACAGACTTGAGGATATGGGGAGGGGGAAGGGTGAGGTGTGTTAGGGCGAGAGAGAGACATGGACATATATATACTAACAAACGTAAGGTAGATAGCCAGTGGGAAGCAGCCGCATGGCACAGGGAAACCGGCTCGGTTCTTTGTGGCTGTCTGGAGGGGTGGGATAGGGAGGGTGGGAGGGAGGGAGACAAAGAGGGAAGAGATATGGGAACATATGTATATGTGTAGCTGACTCACTCTGTTATAAAGCAGAAACTAACACACCATTGTAAAGCAATTATACCCCAATAAAGATGTTAAAAAAAAAATACTATTGAAACTCTTTCAAAATGGGGTGTATATGCAATTTCCTATGGTTCCACTTGATGGAAATTTGTCATCTTTACTAATGCTATGGGTATAAACTGCTATTTTATCATGTGTATCAGCAACTAATGAGGTTGAGTATCACTTCATGTTCTTCTCAGACTTTCTGTTTTCCCCTCTTTTGAATTTCCTTTCCCTTTTGTCCTTTTAAAAATATTCTATTGGCTCTCCCGACTTTCTGACTTTTGCTATCTGCAAGACTTATCTGAATAATCTAAATATTAATCCTTCTCAGTGAAAATGCTGCAAGTAGCTTCTCCCTGTCTGTCATCTGCTAGCTTGTCTGGGCTGTCCTCTAGTTTTGAGGTAGTAATATTTGTCAATTTTTATCCTTACTGTTGGCACTTTTAAAACCTTGTTTAAGAAATCGAAATCAATAATAAGGTCATAAGGATATTTTTACTTAGACTTGTTACATTTTTTCAATTAAATATTTCAAATTCACCTCTTAGATCCACATGAAGTTTATTTTTATATCACATGAGATAAGGATTTTGTTTCTTTATATAGTGAGCCAGTTTTCACAATAACATTGCTAAGTAATCAGTCTCTTCCCGCCCCACCCCAAGTGATTTTGACACCTCTTCAGTCATCACCAAATTTTCTTATATAAAATATCTGACCTTGAATTCCATTCTATCTGGTAGTGTACAAGTTTGTTTCTGTATCATTCAAATAGGATATTTTGTTATCTACTCTTACTCTCATGCATAAGAAGCATAAGCTTTGCTTCTAATGACTCTGAGAGATAAAGAGGGCCCAAACATTCTTTTTCAGTATTGTACTGCTTAAATGTCTATTTAATAAAATTCTCACAACTAGTAAATATCTGTTGCAACACAAAATAAGACCAGTAAAAACTGCATGAAGCAAAGAAAAAATTTCCAAAAAACTGGAATTTGTTTTACCCATTTCACAATGTCAAGCAAAATTGCATTTTACTACATCATCTAGTCTATAATATTTAATTTTATGAGAGAAATCACAGAAATGTATATGCACAGTAGCTCTATATCCACACTACATTCTAGTTACCAAAGTGTCCACTGAACTGTACACTTATAGATTGGAGACATTATAATTTGGAGCACCATGAGACATCTATAAACCATTAATATAGACCTATTCCTTCTTTGTGAACATCTGAGAGAGGCCACAAAGTATTAAGGATGTTTTTATGTTTACTTTTTTTTTTTAATCTTTTTTTTTAAAATTAATTAATTAATTTATTTTTGCTGTGTTGGGTCTTCATTTCTGTGCGAGGGCTTTCTCTAGTTGTGGCAAGCGGGGGCCACTCTTCATCGTGGTGCGCGGGCCTCTCACTGTCGCGGCCTCTCTTGCTGTGGAGCACAGGCTCCAGACGCGCAGGCTCAGTAGTTGCGGCCCACGGGCCCAGTCGCTCCGCAGCATGTGGGATCTTCCCAGACCAGGGCTCAAACCCTTGTCCGCTGCATTGGCAGGCAGACTCTCAACCACTGCGCCACCAGGGAAGCCCTATATTTACTTTTTAAAATCAATAGAAAAGTGAACCTAATTTCTCTACCAGTTTGAATTTTCATTTTAATTTCTTAAGAAGTTTTTATCTGTACTCTTCTGATGGAGGAGTATTTACTCAAGATGATACCATGAACGTATGAGTTACATAATGAACAATATAAAATAATACAAATTTAAACCAGCAAATGTGGTATATTGAAAGAAAACAAAATAGCAACATAAAATCCCGGAACATTATAAGACTCTTCCCAAAACAGCATCAACGAACAGTAAAAAAAGGAAAATTACTTAAGAAATCAATAATTTTCAGTGTGGTCACTTTTATCTTGTCATAAAGTGAATTCTTGAAAAACACTATATAACAACAAACAAACAAATAAGATACCCTACTACTGAATACTGGAGAGGTGGCACTTTTACCCTTTGTGATGAAAATTTTCAAAGGGAATAGTGCAGTAAAATCCAATATACTTTCCACCCAGCTTCAACAGCACTTTTTTTTTTAAACATCTTTATTGGGGTATAATTGCTTTACAATGGTGTGTTAGTTTCTGCTTTATAACAAAGTGAATCAGTTATACATATACATATGTTCCCATATCTCTTCTCTCTTGCGTCTCCCTCCCTCCCACCCTCCCCATCCCACCCCTCCAGGTGGTCACAAAGCACCGAGCTGATCTCCCTGTGCTATATGGCTGCTTCCCACTAGCTATCTACCTTACGGTTTGGTAGTGTATATATGTCCATGCCTCTCTCTCGCTTTGTCACAGCTCACCCTCCCCCTTCCCCATATCCTCAAGTCCATTCTCTACAACAGCACTTTTAATTTTTGCTGTATCTATGCGTTGATGAAATGTCTAGAAGTAAATTACATACATTGTGGCATTTGCTCTTAATACTTGAGTTTGCACCTCCAAATAATGACATCGTCTTGCATAACTATGCCATTATCAGAACAAAAAATTAGCAATAACTCCATTAATATGAAATTTTGACCAAATATATGAAAAAGCAGAACACAGATTATTTTTCATGTCATTATAGCCACAAAGATTTTTAAAGCAACTGTGAGGAGAACATGAGGAATGATTAATGCATGCAACTACCGTCCAACGTAAAATCTATTACAGATTGGCAAAATGGATCCACAGTTTGCCAAGAATGACAAAAGATTAGAAGTTTAAAGTAAACTATTTTATTGAATGTTGAATCCAAAGCTATTCCTAAAGTTCTCATTTTCTCCTATATGCCTACCAGTGTCTTGGACTGGAAGATTAGGGATAATCGGCTTCAGAAATTTAAACTCATTCGTCCCAGTACCTCCCATGAGACACACCTCGTACTGGTAGCTCTGGGACAGGGTCCCCGTGCCGCTGACATCCACCAGGTGGCCCGGAAAGAGGCCTTCGGGCACCGAGCAGCGACCTACTGAGGCCGCCCCGCCCCTCCTGCACAGCCGCACCGCGACGAACACCAGCACCGAGAAGACGAAGAGCGACGACACCGACGCCAAGGCAACCACCAGGTAGACGGTGAGCGGGGCGGCCGGGGCCGCGTCCGCCGCTTCCGCTTCCGGGGCCGGCAGGTAGGGCTGCGAGAAGCCGTCCACCAGCAGCACATGCAGCGTGACGCTGGCCGAGAGCGGTGGCTCGCCGTTGTCCTTGACCAGCACCAGCAGCCTGTGCTTGGCCGCGTCGCGCTCGCTCAGCAGCCGGGCCGTGCGCACCTCGCCGTTGTGCGCCCACACGCCGAAGAGGCCGGGCTCCGTGGCCTTGAGCAGCTGGTACGACAGCCAGGCGTTCTGGCCCGAGTCGCCGTCCACCGCCACCACCTTGGTCACCAGGTAGCCCGCCTCGGCCGCCCTGGGCACCAGCTCGGTGCAGGGCGCCGAGGCGTTCTGCAGCGGGTACAGCACGAAGGGCGCGTTGTCGTTGTCGTCCGCCACGAGCACGCGCACCAGCGCCTGGCTGCTGAGCGCGGGCGAGCCGCGGTCGGCGGCGCCCACGCGGAACTCGAACGCCCGCAGGGCCTCGTAGTCCAGGGACCTCAGGGCGAACAGGTGGCCGTTGTCCGGGTTGATGGATACCAGGGAGGCCAGGGGCACGTGCGGGTCGAGGGGCGGCAGCAGCGAGTAGGTGACCTGGGCGTTGGCGCCCGCGTCTCTGTCTGTGGCGCGGACGCTGCCGATGTGCAGGGCGGGGCTGTTGTTCTCGCGGACGGACAGGGTGTAGGAGGTCTGGGTGAAGGCGGGGGCGTTGTCGTTGACGTCGGACACCAGCACGGTTATGTTGTGCTCGGTTTTCAGCCTGGGGGTTCCCATGTCAGTGACGGTGATGGTGACGTTGTACTCGGCTCTTTCCTCTCTGTCCAGTGCTTTTTCTGCAACTAGAGTGAAAAAGTTCTTGAAGGTCCGTTTCAGAAAAAATGGGAGGTCATCTTGAATAGAGCAAACGACCCTCCCATTTTCCCCAGCGTCTTGGTCTCGGACACTAAAAAGAGCCACAAGGGTCTCTGAGGCGTTCTCTGGAATTATCTTTGTAATTGATGACATGGTCACTTCTGGTGGATTGTCATTTATATCTATTACTTTAACCAGAAGAGTGCATTCTTCCGAAAGACCCCCACCATCTGTTGCCTGAATATTTATAATGTGTGACTGTATTGCTTCAAAGTCCAAGTGTGATCGCAAATGAACTTCCCCAGATAGTGGATTGATTTCAAATGTTTTACGAATATCTTCTGATGCATGAAAAAATGTGTAAGATATTTTCCCATAGTTTCCTGCATCCAAATCCTTAGCAGAGATGGTGATAATCCAAGAGCCAACAGGTGTGTCCTCCAGGACCTGCACCTTGTAGAGCCTCTGAGGAAACTCTGGGGCATTGTCATTGATGTCCAAGACCTTGATGAGGACCAAAGTTGTCCCAGACCTGGGCGGGGATCCACCATCCAGTGCTATGAGTGTTAATCTGAGCTCAGGCTCCTCCTCATGGTCCAACGCTCTGTGCAGGACTAGTTCAGGGTATATCTTTCCATCACCACTGTCTTGAATTTTAATGTGGAAGTGAGAATTCGGGCTAACTGTGTAGTTTTGGAGACTGTTGCTTCCTACATCCAAATCTTGGGCACTCTCCATTAGGAATGTGGTTCCAATAATGG
This sequence comes from Lipotes vexillifer, assembly GCF_000442215.2. Classification (NCBI taxonomy): domain Eukaryota; kingdom Metazoa; phylum Chordata; class Mammalia; order Artiodactyla; family Lipotidae; genus Lipotes; species Lipotes vexillifer. The sequence goes on along the minus strand of NW_006788200.1, from coordinate 8,815,371 downwards.
TACTCTCTGATATTTTAATAACTATTTCCTTGTCAAGAAATGTAGGGGAGTGATCATTTATATCTTTGATATGCAGCTCAGCCCGAAAAAACTGTAAAGGGTTTTCCAATACCATCTGAAAATGCAGAACACAGGGCTCCGTGGAGTCACACAGCTCTTCCCGGTCCAGTTTCTCATTTAGGAGCAAATCCCCGGTCAACAAATCGAGGTGCAAATGCTTTTCATTATCATCACACACTACCCGCGCCTCCCGCGAAGAGAGCTCCTCCACCTCAAGCCCCAGATCCCTTGCCAGATTGGCCACAACAGAGCCAGTTTCTCTTTCCTCTGCCACAGAATAGTGCACAGTCTCAGGACCTGCCTGAGACAATCCCAGTAAAACAAAGATTATCAGAACTTGCCTTTTCCGCAGAACGAGTGCCCCTCTGATCTCCATGGTTTCTTCAAGAAACCTCTTTTGTGGAAAAATTTAAGTTCAGCTCTAATTTTGCAAGCTGAGGCTCTGATTCTTTTTTTATTGGAAACTTCTAGAGAGTATATAAACCTCCAGCAGGTCTGTAGGTGAAGCTCCGTAATATCTCTCTTTTCAGTGGGTTGGATGTTCTCTGTTCCCGTGAATAATGGAGCCCACAGTGTTGCAGAAGCACTCTTTTCATCTTATCCTGCAGCGCCACCATGTGTCTCTATGAATTTTTTCAGTAGAATTTTTTTTTCTCTCTTTGAACAAGTAATTCATAAATTCATCTGGAGTATTTTAAAGCAAATCCCAGACACCACGTATTTTTACCTCTAAATACTTCATTAAGTATCTGTAATAGATAAGGACTTTAAAAATATATACTATACCACTATCACAATCTACAAATTTAGTGCTGGTAGCTTAATATAATGTATATTCAATCTGTGTTTGGTTTTACACATTTTCCTCCAAAATAATTTTTACTGTTGGTTTGTTTGAATCAGTATTTAAACAAGGTTCATGAAGTGCACTGAATTATCACTGTTTTGAATGCCTGACAAGAGGAGCCATTAAAATGTCCTGAACTGAAGAAATTATATTTTATTCAGGCCATTTATTGAGTAATTGCAAATATATTCTCCCCTACACTCTTGTAAACACTTATAGATTTCAGTCGATTATAGTTAGTAATGTCATTGCTTTTTTCACTTGTATATTTTTAAAAATACGTATGTGCATCTTTATGGAGCTCACAGTCTAGAAAATTTGTCAGGCAAGTAATTAAAATATGCCAGAATGGAGTTAGTGTTTTCGGACGCCCAGCGGTCGCGGCTTCTTGGGCCGATCTTCAGCTGGTACAATTACAGGCCGCGCAGCAGCGAAGGATGAATGGAGCTCTGGGAAAGGCGCTGTGTCTGAGGAATGACACCATTTTTAAGCAAGGCTTTTCCCTCTTGAGGTTCAGAACCTCAGGAGAGAATCCCCCCTGTTCTGCAGGTGGCATTCTGCTGAGCATCAGTTGGCACTACAGGTCACAACCCACGCATGGCATTGGAAGATACCACATGGAACAGGACAAAGGGCAAGAACATAAAGTAGTGGTTTAAGAGCAAGAGTTCTGTAGTAAGTTTGGATTCCAACTCTACCACATACTATTCTGTGAATTTTAAGTACCTCTCCATAGCTTGGTTTGCTCACTTTAAAAAATGAGGAGAATTATGGTACAAACTACAGTGAATTATTTGAAGATTCAGTGAGATAAAACATATAAAGTGCTCAAAAAAAGTTAGTATTGGGACTTCCCTGATGGTCCAGCGGCTAAGACTCTGCACTCCCAATGCAGCGGGCCCATGTTTGATCCCTGGTCAGGGAACTAGATCCCACATAGTACAACTAAAAAATGATCCAGCATGACACAACTAAGACCCAACACAATCAAATAAATATAAAAAAAAAAGTTAAAAAAAAAAAAATAAAATAAAATATGCCAGAATGTATGCACAGGTAAATAGTAATATATAAATAACAAGAAGGGACATCTTATACCTAGGAGACAGCATTGCATAGTGGTTATGAACATGGATTCTGGAACCAAAATGTCTACATTAGATTCCTAGTTCTCCTACTCACTATCTTAAGTCTTGGGCAAGTTATGTACCTCTGCTTCCTTAACTGTAAAATAGGGGTAATAATAGTGTTTACCTCGTAGGATTATTATTATAGGAATCTAATGAGTTAATTTTTACAAAGTGGCTAGTAAGTGCTTGTTATGTGCCTGTTAAAATAAGTAAAATCTAATCCATATTTTTGGACATCACTGAAACCTTTCCTAAGGTATTGAACTACAAGTTGTGATCTGGAGGAGCCATTCAGGAGAAGAAGAAGTGCTTTGAATGGATATTTTAAGGAAACAGGGAAGTTAAATATGCCTCAAGCTTTAAACCATGGAAGGGGGAGAATGTTAAAATGAGATTGGGGGAAAGAAGCAGAGTAAGGACATAAACAATTATATGAGTTATGGCATGCATTTAAAAATTTATCCTAAAGGCACTTATAATACAATGTAGGATCTTAAACAGTTGATTAACATAATTACACCTGCATTTTTGAAAAATCAAAATTGGCTGAAGTATGATAATCAGTTTCAGGGGGAATAACTGGAATCAGAGAGACCAGTTAGGAGGTGATGGTAGCCTGGATGAAGGTAATACTAGTGTTGATAAGGAGAAGCGGAGTGATTAGAAAGATATTTAGAAGATAAAAATATTTAAGACCCAGTGATTCATGGCTTGCATGGGGAGAAAAAGTGGAAAGCCTTAAGGATAATGAACACCTCTCTGGGTTGGGTACTGATGGTTAGTGCGTCTTTCACTAAGACAGGGAATGCTTGAAAAAAACAACAACAACTAAGATTGAAATAGAAAAAGATAAAGTTAGTTTTGGACATGTTGATATTGAGGTAAGTGCCTGTGGAATGTGTGTGTGTGTGTGTGTGTGTGTGTGTGTGTGTGTGTGTGTGTGTACATATATAACTAAAACACAGAAAACAAATCTGGGCTGGAGATATGGACTTTGAGATTCATCAGCATGTACAGGCATACCCCAGAGATATTTTGGGTTCCATTCCAGACCACTGCAATAAAGCAAGTATCTCAGTAAAGTGAATCACAAATTTTTTCGTTTCCCAGTGCATATAAAAGTTATGTTTACACTATACTGTAATCTGTTAAGTATGCAGTAGCATTATGTGTAAAAATACAATGTACATACCTTAACTTAAAAATACTTTATTGCTAAAAAATGTTAACTATCATCTGAGACTTCAGCACGTCGTAATGTTTTTGCTGATGGAAGGTCTTGCCTTGATGTTGATGGCTGCTGACTGATCAGGATGATGGTTGCTGAAGGTTGGAGTAGCTGTGGCAATTCCTTAAAATAAGGCAACAATGAAGTTTGCTGCATCGATGGAGCCTTCCTTTCATGAACAGTTTCTCTGTAGCACATAATGCTGTTTGACAGCATTTTACCCACAGTAGAACTTCTTTCAAAATTGGAGTCAATCCTCTCAAACTCTGCCGCTACTTTATCAACTAAGTTTATGTAATATTCTAAATCCTTTGTTGTCTTTTCAATAATCTTCACAGCACTTTCCCCAAGAGTAGATTTCATCTCAAGAAACCACTTTCTTTGCTCATCCATAAGAAGCAACTCCTCATCCATGAGAAAGTTTTACCATGAGATTGCAGCCGTTCAATCACATCTTCAGGCTCCACTTCTAATTCTAGTTCTCTTGCTATTTCACCACAACTGAAGTTATTTCCTCCACTGAAGTCTTGAACCCCTCAAAGTCATGAGGGTTGAAATCAACTTCTTCCAAACTCTTTAATATTGGTATTTTGATCTCTTCCCATGAATCATGAATTTCTAATGGCATCCAGAATGGTGAACCTGTTCCGAAAGGTTTTCAGTTTCCTTTGCTCAGATCCATTAGAGAAATCACTATCTTTGGCAGCCAAAGCCTTATGATATGTATTTCTTAAATAGTAAGACTTGAAAGTCAAAATGATTCCTTGATCCATGGGCTGCAGAATGGATGTTGTGTTAGCAGGCATGAAAACAACATTAATCTGGTTGTACATCTCCATCAGAGCTCTTGGGTGACCAGATGCATTGTCGATGAACAGTAATATTTTGAAAGGAATCTTTTTCTGAGCACTAGATCTCAACAGTGGGCTTAAAATACTCAGTAAACTATGTTGTAAACAAGTGTGCTGTTACCCAGGCTTTGTTGTTCAGTTTAAAGAGCACAGGCGGAGCAGATTTAGCATAATTCTTAAGGGCCCTAGGATTTTTGTAATGGTCAATAAGCATTGGCTTCAACTTAAAGTCACCAGCTGCATTAGCCCCTAACAAGAGTCAGCCTGTCCTTTGAAACTTTGAAGCAAAGCACCTACTTCTACTCTCTAGCTATGAAAGCCCTATATGGCATCTTCTTCCAATATAAGACTATTTCATTGACATTGAAAATCTGTGGTATAGTGTAGCCAGCTTCATGAATTATCTTAACTAGATCTTGCTGATAACTTGCTGCAGCTTCTATATCAGAACCTTCTGCTTCACCTTGCACTTTCACGTCCTAGAGACAGCTTCTTGCCTTAAACCTCATGAACCAGCCTCTGCTAGCTTCAAATTTTTCTTCCTCACTTCTCTCAGCCTTCATAGAATCGAAGAGAGTTGGGGCCTTGTTCTGTATTAAGCTTTGTCTTAAAGCACTGTTGTATCTGGTTTGATGTTCTATCCAGGTCACTAAAACTTTCTCCGTATCAGTAATAAGGCTGTTTCACTTTATCATTCACATGTTCTCTGGAGTAGCACTCTTAATTTCCTTCAAGAACTTGTCCTTTGCGTTCACACTTGGCTGTTTGGTGCAGGAGGCCTAGCTTTCAGCTTGTCTTGGCTTTCAGCATGCCTTTTTCACTAAGTTTAATCATTTCTGTCTTTTGATTTAAGGTGAGAGACATGTGACTCTTCCTTTCACTTGAACACTTAAGGCAAATTGTAGGATTATTAACTGGCCTATTTTCTTTAAAAAATTTTTTTAAAATTTATTTATTTTATTTTTGGCTGCGTTGTGTCTACACTGCTGCGCGAGGGCTTTCTCCACTTGGGGCCATCAGGGGCTACTCTTCGTTGAGGTGCACCGGCTTCTCAGGCTTCTCATTGTGGTGGCTTCTCTTGCTGTGGAGCAGGGCTCTAGGCACGTGGGCTTCAGTAGTTGTGGCGCACAGGCTTAGTTGCTCCGTGGCATGTGGGATCCTCCCAGACCAGGGATCAAACCCGTGTCCCCTGCATTGGCAGGTGGATTCTTAACCACTGTGCCACCAGGGAAGTCCCTTAACTGGCCTATTTTCAATATTGTTGTGTCTCAGGGAATAGGGAGGCCCAAGGAGAAGGAAAAAGATGGGGAACATCTAGTTGGTAGAGCAGTCAGAACACACATTTATCTATTAAGTTCACTGTCTTATATGGGTATAGTTCATGGTGCCCCCCCAAACAATTAAAATAGTAACATCAAAGATCACTGATCACAGATCACCATTATATTTGTTTTATTATAACAAATATAATGAAAAGTTTGAAATATTGTGAGAATTACCAAAATGTGACACAGAGACATAAAGTGAGCAAATGCTTTGGAAAAATGGTGTCGATAGATATGCTCATTGCAGGGCTTTGAATTTGTAAAAACTTTCAATTTGTAAAAACACACAATATCTGCAAAATGCAATAAAGTGCAATAAAATGAGGTATGCCTGTGTATGGTGTTTGAAACCATGAGATCTCTAAGAGAACCAAGCAAAAGTGTGTCAAATAAGAATAGAAGAGGCTTAGCACAGAACTCTGAGAATCATCTTCATTTAAAGGAGAGGTAAGGAAGCTTTTTTTTTTTTGAGGTACGCGGGCCTCTCACTGTTGTGGCCTCTCCCATTGAGGGGCACAGGCTCCGGACGCGCAGGCTCAGGGGCCATGGCTCACGGGCCCAGGCGCTCCGTGGCATGTGGGATCTTCCCGAACCGGGGCACGAACCCGTGTCACCTGCATCGGCAGGCGGACTCTCAACCACTGCGCCACCAGGGAAGCCCAGGAAGCATTTTTTTAAAAAGACAAGGAAGATGCAGAGTTCAGAATCATGCAAATAGCATTTCAAGGAGATGAGGAAGATCAACAGTAGCAAATCCTTCAGAAAACTCAAGAAAAATAAGTATTAAAATGGTCCATTGGATTTAAGAAGATGGTCATTGTGGAGGAGTCTGATAGATGTCTGCCAAAATCTGTTCTCCTTTTCTATATAGTAATAGAACTGTACCCAGGCACATGGTGACTCAGCCTCCCTTGTAGTTAGGTGTGGCTAAGTTCTCACAGATTGTGAACAGAATTTTTATTTGCTACCTCTGGGTCTGGAATGGAAGACATCTGTATGTGTCTCTTCCCTCCTAGCCAGCTAGAACCCAGATGTGGCAGTGACCCAGCTACAAGTCATGTAGATTATGCACTGAAACAGGGAATGTAAGAGGAATTACTTGGAACAAATTTTGGTTCCAGAAGGACCATGAGGAGCAAAGCTGCCCTATCTACCCAATCATTTACATTGCGGCTGGTACAAGAAAGAGATACATACTTTTACAAGCCACTGTGTAGTTGTGCTGCTCTATTTCAGTAGTGTAACCTTACCTAACTTATACACAAATCTTTGATGAGCTTTACAATAGCAGTTTTCAGTAGAGTGGTTGTGATAAAAATTAGATTTCACTGGGATGAAAAGTGAGAGGGATAAGGAAATAAAAATGTCAGTCCTTTTGAGAAACTTAGCTGCAAAAGAAAGAAGTAGATTGGTATCTGGAGGAGAATTTAGACTCAGGAGGGTTTTTTAAGCCTAGAGAAATGTTTTTAAATGCTAATTTGCAGTATTGAGTAAAGAGGCAGAAAATTAAGATACACAAGAAAGGATGTAATCAATGTGAGCCCCTAGAAAGTGGTCAAAATAGGATCCAGGGATCCTATATATGAAGGGATTGGACTTAGGTGGAAGGGACCTCAGCAGAGGAAATTTTCCAAGTACATATGCTATCAAGAGTATACGTTTGGGGACAGGAAATTGAGATAATTCCCATCTGATGGATTCTGTTTTCTCTTTAAGGTATTAAGCAAGTTCATCTGCTAAAAGGGGGTGTGTAAGTAGTAGGGTGAGTAGTTTCAAGTAAGATAAGTAGGTTTGAAGTAGTTGTTATGGAGAATAAAAGAGAAAGCTGATTAGGAAAATACAAAAATATGTCTTGATCTTGAAAGCCCAATTAAGTTTGGGTGTGATAAACTTAGTGGCAATACTATTGATCATTTTCTCAGTTTGTCTTATAGAGTGCAGCATCCCAGGTGTAAGAGAAAAGAGATAACTATATTCATCTAATGTGGAGTTTCATCAGGTGGTGAAGGAAATCCTAGAGTGAAGGCAAGTTGAACAAGAGAATTGAGAATATGAGCATGAAGTGATTGGGAGTGGTAAAACAGGGAGTCAGCTGGATGGGAAGGAAATTAAAACAGGAGGGGGTTGATAGGTGGTAGTAGCATCATGGAATGGAGGTCATGACAAGGTCAAAGACAAGATGTGATATGAGTAGCAGGATGAGAGGGCTAAAGGCATAGAAGGTTGTGTTCTCAGAGGGAGAGATCTGAAATCATATTTCATAGAACAGTTCTGGGTAGTGAAAAAGTACAGCATGTAGCCAAGGCACTAATGACAACTGGAGCAGAGGACGGAGAGGCCATGTTAGATCAATCTGTGGATTCAGGAATGCAGTACTAGGATAGGGACTTGAAGTAGAAAGGAGATGAGGAAAACAATGTGTTTGTAAGTGAAAATGTCCTTATGTCCTTTCTTACCCATACTCTTGGCAAATTCCAACCCAAAGTGTTATTTTGTTCTTATTGGTAAGGGTTTTCAAGAAAATCAGTTCTGGGAGGCTGAGCAGTCTCTTGCATCTCCATTTTGTAAGTGACCTCTTCCCATTGGACAACTTATAGTCCTTTAATATAAAATTGGCTGGTACAGTTGGATTCCTATGCACTGGTTTATATTTAACTATAAATAAGGTATCTGAAGCATAGAGCAAAATCTGTTTTTAGCAATACATTGTAAGATAACTGGTTGGTTTACTTATATCTGGGCATCTTAGCTCCTGAAGGCCTGGCCTCTCTCCATTAGAGTCAGGAAACACATAGTTCTTTCCAGAAATAGACAAGTCCTCCTGTTCAGATAGCTGGAAGAACTCTAAGCAAGAGGACAAGCACCTTGTCCTTTTCTCTGCTGTTGCACCTGTTAGATTTTCTGCCTGAGCTGTTTAAACTTCTCTTTCCCCCTTCCCCATTATAGATGAGAGACCAAGCTTACTGGGGAAACAAGCTGCTAGAACACTCCCACCTTGGTTGTTGACAGCTATAACACTGTATATCTCTTTAAGCGAGTAGTCCTCCATCTTTTCCCCACTAAGAACAGTAAACACAGGAGGTAACCTTAATACTTAATTTTGATTAATTAATATGAGTTTTTGTTCTCTATGTAAGGAAGCTTTCATTTAGGGAAGAAGAACATACTCCAATTTCCACTTCTGAAAATAGAAAATTAGAATTTAGTTAGCCTGCATGGAGAGACTTTTGTTCCCTCCATTTATCTTGAATTCAAAGAGTAATTAATCAGTCCACACAGTTCAAAAGAACTGGTGGTGAAATTTTAGCATTCAAGGACTGTAAACATTAGATTATTTTGGATATGTTAGGGCAAGAGGTTTGACTTCCAGGCATTATTAACTAATACCCAGCCCCTCTATAATGTTAAGATTAGAATATCTTCAAGAGGCAGTGCGTGGCATTGACTCCAGTCTGTGGCCCCACCTCAGGCATAAAAGCAATCATTTTACTCACCCTCATGCACCTCCTCTTTCTCATGCCTACTCTCTCTCTCTCACACACACTTCCTTTCCTTCTATACCCTTACTCATTTTGCTCATCTACATTTTCCTTCCACAACATACAGACTTTAGACTTTTTGATGAAATTCATTGGAAAGATCCTCCCCCAAAAATGAAGGCTTTCTCTTCTGTAATATAGTCAGGTTACTAAAGGCAAGAGTGGTTGGTTGGTGCTTGTACAGCATGAAACAAAACTTCCTCCTACAATGACTTGAAAAAAGTTCGAAAATTAGAATGTTAAAGGACTATCTTTTCATAATTTTCAGTACTCTACAAATATCTGAGAACAGTGGTTTTGAAACTTTGGATTGCTACTCATTAGTAGGTCATGAAATCAATTTAGTGGATCATGACCACATTTGAAAATTAAATAGAATGGAATAATACAGGCAATTTCAGATTGTATCACAAAAAAGCTAAGCACTGTTCACAAAACATTTTTCATATAAAACATGTATGTTATATAATATATACAATATAATTTTTCAGTTGCCTGTGATTTTTTAAAGTTTGAAAATTAGTGCCCAGTGTATATATATTAAATTCTGGGATAACACAGGAGGCAAAAAATTATACACATTAGCAAACAAGTCCACTCTACAATAAACAAATGATTACTTGGGAGCCTGTATTCAACTAGGTTGCATCATACCTTTGTAACATTAATGAGACATCTGGAAAATTATAACTTCATATTCCAGTATTCTTTGGGTGGCCACAATATTAATGTGTCTTCAGAATAACCCTCCAAGATGAGTAAAGAAGAGACACTAAGAAAATTGCCTTCTGGCCCATTCTAACAAGGTGTTTATGATTGTATCATAGGACATGATTTTTCAGGTATATTTTCAGCAGTAATAAACATTTTAAAATGTTAACTAAAAAAAGTGGTGAATTTAAAGAAAGGATGACATTTCTGAATAGCAACCATTATTCAACGACAAGAAAAACCGCAATAAAGAAAATGAAGAAATACTTGAACCCTTGAAATACTTTGAAAGTGGTCTGCTTTATTTTATCATAAGCATAATTGTGAATGAAAGTTCAACTGGAGAGAGGGCCATGAGCAAAAACTGATTTGGTGTTATTATTTAAGGAGGCAAATTAATTACAAATTAAGACCTCCTTGGTTAGAGAATAAATTGCTATCTAACTACAACCACAGGTAAAGACAAACATTCACTTAAAAGTAAAGGTGGGTAGAACATGCAAAAATATAAAAGTAACATCAGTACAACTTCAAACACACACATTTTGGGGAAAATAATGTTGGTATGGAAGTGCCACAGAACAACATACCTATAAGATATAAAAGTGAATTATGGTCACTGAATATTGAACCCAAAGCTATTGTAGAAGGTACGATTTTCCTCTATTTCTTTCCCAGGGCATTGGGGCGGGAGGTTGGGGAGAATCGGCTTCAAGAATTTGAACTCATTACTCCCAGAGCCTCCCGTCAGACACACCTCGTACTGGTAGCTCTGGGACAGGGTCCCCGTGCCGCTGACGTCCACCAGGTGGCCCGGAAAGGGGCCCTCGGGCACCGAGCAGCGACCCACCGAGGCCGCCCCGCCCCTCCTGCACAGCCGCACCGCGACGAACACCAGCACCGAGAAGACGAAGAGCGACGACACCGACGCCAAGGCCACCACCAGGTAGACGGTGAGCGGGGCGGCCGGGGCCGCGTCCGCCGCTTCCGCTTCCGGGGCCGGCAGGTAGGGCTGCGAGAAGCCGTCCACCAGCAGCACGTGCAGCGTGACGCTGGCCGAGAGCGGCGGCTCGCCGTTGTCCTTGACCAGCACCAGCAGCCTGTGCTTGGCCGCGTCGCGCTCGCTCAGCAGCCGGGCCGTGCGCACCTCGCCGTTGTGCGCCCACACGCCGAAGAGGCCGGGCTCCGTGGCCTTGAGCAGCTGGTACGACAGCCAGGCGTTCTGGCCCGAGTCGCCGTCCACCGCCACCACCTTGGTCACCAGGTAGCCCGCCTCGGCCGCCCTGGGCACCAGCTCGGTGCAGGGCGCCGAGGCGTTCTGCAGCGGGTACAGCACGAAGGGCGCGTTGTCGTTGTCGTCCGCCACGAGCACGCGCACCAGCGCCTGGCTGCTGAGCGCGGGCGAGCCGCGGTCGGCGGCGCCCACGCGGAACTCGAACGCCCGCAGGGCCTCGTAGTCCAGGGACCTCAGGGCGAACAGGTGGCCGTTGTCCGGGTTGATGGATACCAGGGAGGCCAGGGGCACGTGCGGGTCGAGGGGCGGCAGCAGCGAGTAGGTGACCTGGGCGTTGGCGCCCGCGTCTCTGTCTGTGGCGCGGACGCTGCCGATGTGCAGGGCGGGGCTGTTGTTCTCGCGGACGGACAGGGTGTAGGAGGTCTGGGTGAAGGCGGGGGCGTTGTCGTTGACGTCGGACACCAGCACGGTTATGTTGTGCTCGGTTTTCAGCCTGGGGGTTCCCATATCTGTGACGGTGATGGTGATGTTGTACTCGGCTCTTTCTTCTCTATCTAGTGTTTTCTGGGTTACTAAGGTGTAAAAGTTCTTGACTGAAGGTTTTAGAAGAAAAGGAAGGTCATCCTGGATGGAGGAAATAGTTTTCCCATTGTCCCCAGAGTCAGGATCTGAAACACTGAAAACAGCAACTACAATGTCAGGGGAGTTCTCTGGGATGGGAGTGGTGAGTGCGGACACTGTCACTTCTGGAGGATTGTCATTCACATCCACTACTTGCAGGAGAAGAGTGCATTTTCCTGAAAGACCTCCCCCATCAGTGGCCTTGATGTCCACTTCATAAGACAGAACTGTTTCAAAATCTACTTTTTTTCTCAGTCGAATTTCACCTGTCATAGGATTTACCTCCAAAGTTTTACTAATATCTTCTGAAGGCTGAAAGAATGTGTATGATATTTTCCCATAGACTCCACTGTCTACATCGCTGGCAGAGACAGTGACAACCAGGGAGCCTATGGGGCTGTCTTCGGGAATATGCACCTTGTAGAGCGACTGCTCAAACTCAGGGGCATTATCGTTACTGTCCACCACTTCAATGTGCACCTGGGCGGTTCCATACCGAGGCGGAGAGCCGCCATCCAGCGCTATCAGGGTTAATGAGATTTCAGGCTCCTCCTCCCGATCCAGCTCTTTGTCCAACACCAGCTCAGGGTATTTTCTGCCATCGCTGCGATTTTGGGTTAGAACCCGAAAATGGGAGTTGGGGCTGATTTTATAGTTCTGAACATTGTTGCTGCCTACATCCAAGTCCAGAGCATTACTCAGAGGGAATGAAATTCCTATAGGACTGTTTTCCGGTATTTTTAGAATCATTTCTCTTTCAGTGAACACGGGGGAATGGTCATTTATGTCTTTCACTCTCAGTTCTGCCTGAAATATCTCTAACGGTTTTTCCATTAATACTTGGAAATGTAGTATGCAAGGCTCACTCGGACCGCACAGCTTCTCTCGATCTAGTTTGTCATTTATGAGCAAATCCCCAGTCTGAACCTTGAGCTGCAAATGCTCTTTGTTCCACTGGGAAATGATCCGGGCACCGCGGGTGGACATCTCTGTCAACCCCAGCCCCAGGTCTTTTCCTACATTTGCCACAAAGGAACCTCTCTCTGTTTCTTCCACTACTGAATAGGGCCCCAACTCTGCGCTCGCCCCATACATGCTCAGCAAAACAAAGAAAACTAGGACTTGCCTTTGTCTCGGATTGTGCATCCATCCAATCTCCATTGCTCTTTCCTGAAAACTGAGTTCACAGGAGCTTCATATATGCCCAGGATCCTGGTAGTCCGGTCCTGCAGTATAGCAGGTCAGAACTATGTCTCTAAATACAGTTTTAAAGAGGTTTCACGCACATTGTGCTCTGACTGAGAAAGCTGTTCTTCAGCTTCCAGGCAGTGTGAAACTGGCTGGATCCTGGAGCTACGTCTGCAATTCTGTTTCTCACCACCTTAACCTGCAGCGCCACCATGCGTTCTTACTATGTCTTATCTTTTCTGGTTTAACGTTGGATGCAAAATTCTTCTAAATGTAACACATTAGGCTGTGTCAACCGTGTTCTGTAATATGAAACACTTAGTTCTATTTTCTTGTGGTTTTTATGAGTTCAGAGAGAGCTGTGTTGTTACACAGGAGGAGTACTCAGAGTAAACTTTCATTATGTTGACTGTTTAAAGCTGTTCAGGGTAAATAATTAAATAAAATAATTAACATTTAAGCTGAGAAGAATATAAATTTAGGAGCAAAATATTTCTGAAATAATATGGGAACAGTTTCACAAGTACATTATTTTCATGGTACATGTTATAGAATTACAGATGAGTGGACATTGCAAAATTGCAATCAGTGATGGTTCTAAAGAGAGTATTTTATCAACGCCCTATTAAAGAGTAGATTACTTCCTCTTCTTTCCAGCACCTAAGCCTGAGGACATGAGTTTTTGAAACTTTCAAATTATTGGAAAGTTATTTACCAAAAAGGCAGTCTAAGGGTTAGGCCTGCCATGTTTTGGGATTTTTTTTTTTATCATGACAAGAATAATTTCTGTTTTATTACTTTTAAAAGACAGGTTTAATGAGATGTAATTCACATACCATACAATTCACTCGTTTAAAGTCTACAATTCAGTCACTTTTAGTATATTCACAGAGTAGTGCATCCATCACCACAGTCAATTTTAGAACATTTTCATCATCTAAAAAAACCCCAAAATACTCTTTAGTTCAGATTTTCCATTTTTAAAATTTAAATTGAATTCCAGTAAAGATTCATAATGTTTTTTTATAAATCCAGTGTTTTTGTTAACAATCTGTAGAACAACTTTTGATAAATACCTTGTCTGGGGTCAAAGCATTCAATCAGTGGGGTCTAAACTTCTGTTATAAAGGTCTTTGTATGCCTTCCTTTGGCCACAGGTGGTCCTGCTAGACCAGATAATTTTCTTTCAAGCAGTCAACCTGCGGTAGGCAGAATAATGGCTACCCACCAAAAGATGTTCATGCCCTAATTCCCCAAATCTGTAAATATGTTATCTTACATGGCAAAAGAGAATTCACAGATATAAGTAAATTGAGGACCTTGTGGGGGGTAGGTTATCCTGGATTATCTGGGAGGGACAGAACCTTTCCTGGCTATGGTCAGAGGGGTGATTACACCCCTCTGTGATTACAGAAGAAGTGGACTAAGAGAAACAATGTTGCTGCCTTTGAAGATGGATGAAAGGGGCCATGAGTCAAGTACTGTAGGCAGCATCTAGAAACTGGAGAAGAGAAAGAAATAGATTCTCCTCTAGAGCCACCAGAAGAGAATGCACCCCTGGTGACATCTTGAATTTAACCCAGTCATACCCATATCAGACATCAGATCTACAGAACTATATAGTAGTGCATTTTTATTGTTTTAAGCAACCAAGTTTGTGATAATTTTTAATAGTAGAAATAGAAAATGAATACATAAGCATGAAATTTCATGCACCCAGCATCTGAGTTAACAAAATTCATCACTCTACAAAATTGGATTACCATAGCAAATGCTGAAGAATGTCTGATTCAGCTCTTGTGAGCCATCCTTTCAGAATAAAGTCATTTATGACCCTCTAAATCTTTTTTCAGCATAATTTTTAAGAGGCATTGTCAAAGACATATGGTTAGTTTTAATAGAAAATAACTGGAGCCTATCATCTTTATTTCTATTTAATTTCCAGAATCTCTAAATTATTTAGTGATAAAAATTCCTCCACCTCATTGCCTATACTTTTCTGAAATTAGTTATTTCATTTAGAGCTAATACTAGAATAGCAACTACTTTCAAAGAAATAGTGCACTAAAATGAATACAGTATATTTAATTTGAATAAGGGACTTACAGAATGTATATAATAAACTTTCAAAAAAAGAGAAAATATATATTAGGACTGACAGAAAAAGACTGAAGGAATAGTACAAAAAAACTCAAGAAATACAACCATAGGGTAATTCTACTCCCTGTTTAGGGCCTTCATTTCTGCAATAATGAATGTGATATGTTGAGAAGGTACAGGAAGGTAATCAGGCTGATAAGATCATGATGAAGGTCAATTGTGGTACCTGACCCAGCTTACTTAGGTCAGTGCTTCTGTAAGAACTTTGGGTTTATTGGTCCAGAGCAGTGTGATCTCTGGTATAGAAACAAAATCAAGCTACAGACTAAAAGTTACATTTCTACATAGGAGTTCAATTCATGCAATAGAAGGATTTCACTTACTTGGTTAGGAAGACAATGCCACCAGTTAATGCCTGCTGTGATAGCGTACTGGTTAAGAACTGGAACATTCCATTCAAGTAGACTTAGAATATATTCCAAATTTTTCCTTTTATTACTTAAGAATTGTGAACAAGTAAAAGAGGAAATAACATGCCAACTTCCTTAGGGTTTGGCAGAGGATTAAAAAGATAATGAATGTAAAGCACTCTGTACTCTTAAGTAAATTAGAAATCAAGGAAAACTTGACAAAGATCAGTTAGATCAAACTATACACTTAAGATTTGTCCATTTTACTGTATTGTATAACATTTTAACAAAAAGTCTTACTGTGAAAGCATTAGGATTGGATTCCACTGGAGGTAGCACAAAACTAAAATGATGGTGGCTTAAATGAGATAGAAGTTCCTTTATTTCTCATGTAAAAAAAGCTCAGAAGTGAGCAATCCAGGGATGACACGGTAACTGTGATTATCAGGGGTCCTCATCTCTTTAAAGTTTATTCTATACTGATTGTCTTGGTCCATTATTTCCATCCTTGGTGTTGCTTTATGGCTCAATATGACTGATTGTGTTCCAATCAAGACTCCCACATTCCAAGCAGCAAGAAGCAGTTAGAGGACAAAAAGGGACCCCTTCCTAGATGAGTCACCTCCCTTTTAATGGCCTTCTTGGAAAGTCTCTAACAACATTTGCATATACATATAGTCAAATGTCCCGTTTTAGCTGCCAAGGAGCCTGGGAAAACGTTCTTTTGACTAAGCACACTAATGCTCTAAATGAAATTTGGAGTGTGTTACCAAAGAAGAAAAGATGAATGGAGATTGGACAGCTACTGCATTTTCTGTCACAAGATGACCAATGTTTCTCAAGTGGGAAAAGCCAATTTCCTACTATGCCCTTTCATCACACTGGATAAACACAGTGTAGCTTTTTCTCCCCTTTTACACCAGTGAAACTAAATGGAAAGCAATTACAATAACTATATTAAAACTAACACTGGTATATTAATGAATATACAATTAATAAGAGAAAATAAGAATAAAGTGCTATGAGAGCAGAATAAAGTAAGAGCCAGATTCTCGTTGTACCAGTTCTCTCTCCTTCCTGATTGGGCATGCTTCAGTGTGTTAGTGCAGTACTGCTCTTATATACTTAATGGTTTAAAAACTAATAAGAAAACCTCAAGGAAATATAACTGATTATATAGAATTAATTTCCCACTGATTTTTTTCCTAACACATTTCTAAGCTATGCCAGAAAGGACCTGTACATTTATTGACTTCAACAGTGTTTTGAGAGGCAAGATTTAGGACCATTAATTTTCTTACAGTAATGAAGAAAAGATACCTTTCTTTAAAACAAAATTTGCAAGCAAGTTTAGTGTAGTTTAAAAGTTCATGATAGGTTGCCAGAAAAACCATCACCTTGAAGTATCAATTTAAAATATATGGAACGTGAAACACAATTGCTGTCACTGAATACTGAAACCAAAATCTTTCCTAAAGTTGGGGGTTTCTTCTATATCTGGGCCAGGGGAATGGCCCTGAAAATTGGTCACAATTGGCTTCAGAAACCTGAACTCGCTGGTCCCAGAGCCTCCTGTCAGACACACCTCGTACTGGTAGCTCTGGGACAGGGTCCCCGTGCCGCTGACGTCCACCAGGTGGCCCGGAAAGGGGCCCTCGGGCACCGAGCAGCGACCCACCGAGGCCGCCCCGCCCCTCCTGCACAGCCGCACCGCGACGAACACCAGCACCGAGAAGACGAAGAGCGACGACACCGACGCCAAGGCCACCACCAGGTAGACGGTGAGCGGGGCGGCCGGGGCCGCGTCCGCCGCTTCCGCTTCCGGGGCCGGCAGGTAGGGCTGCGAGAAGCCGTCCACCAGCAGCACGTGCAGCGTGACGCTGGCCGAGAGCGGCGGCTCGCCGTTGTCCTTGACCAGCACCAGCAGCCTGTGCTTGGCCGCGTCGCGCTCGCTCAGCAGCCGGGCCGTGCGCACCTCGCCGTTGTGCGCCCACACGCCGAAGAGGCCGGGCTCCGTGGCCTTGAGCAGCTGGTACGACAGCCAGGCGTTCTGGCCCGAGTCGCCGTCCACCGCCACCACCTTGGTCACCAGGTAGCCCGCCTCGGCCGCCCTGGGCACCAGCTCGGTGCAGGGCGCCGAGGCGTTCTGCAGCGGGTACAGCACGAAGGGCGCGTTGTCGTTGTCGTCCGCCACGAGCACGCGCACCAGCGCCTGGCTGCTGAGCGCGGGCGAGCCGCGGTCGGCGGCGCCCACGCGGAACTCGAACGCCCGCAGGGCCTCGTAGTCCAGGGACCTCAGGGCGAACAGGTGGCCGTTGTCCGGGTTGATGGATACCAGGGAGGCCAGGGGCACGTGCGGGTCGAGGGGCGGCAGCAGCGAGTAGGTGACCTGGGCGTTGGCGCCCGCGTCTCTGTCTGTGGCGCGGACGCTGCCGATGTGCAGGGCGGGGCTGTTGTTCTCGCGGACGGACAGGGTGTAGGAGGTCTGGGTGAAGGCGGGGGCGTTGTCGTTGACGTCGGACACCAGCACGGTTATGTTGTGCTCGGTTTTCAGCCTGGGTGTCCCCAGGTCCGTGACGGTGATGGTGACGTTGTATTCTGCTCTGGTCTCTCTGTCTAGCGGTCTCTCTGTTACTAGGGTATAAAAGTTTTCCATGGAAGATTTAAGGAAAAAAGGTAGATCGTCCTGAATGTAGCAACTTATTTTCCCGTTCTCTTCAGAATCAAGATCTGAAACACTGAAAACTGCAACCACAGTCTCAGGAGAGTTCTCGGGGATCTGCCTGGTAAGTGCAGACATGGTGACTTCTGGAGCATTGTCGTTCACATCCATGACTTGAGTCAGAACGGTGCATTTCCCAGAAAGACTTCCAGTATCTCTGGCCTCGATAGTGACCTCATAAGACTGAGTTGTTTCGAAATCAAGTTGTTTTTTCAGTCGAATTTCTCCTGTCATGACGTTGATCTCAAAGGTTTTGCTAATCTCTTCTGAAGCCTGGAAAAGTGAATAGGAAATCTCTCTGTTGATTCCTATGTCTATATCCGTAGCAGAGACTTTGACAATCAGGTAGCCTATGGGACTGTCCTCGGGGATCTGCACCCTATAGAAAGGCGGCTCAAATTCAGGGGCATTATCGTTGATGTCCAGGACTTCGATGTAGACCTGAGCGGTGCCAAACCGGGGTGGAGAACCGCCATCCTGAGCAGTGAGGGTTAACCTGAGCTCAGGTTCCTCCTCCCGATCCAGCACTTTGTCCAGCACAAGTTCCGGATATTTCCTGCCATCGCTGCGTTTGCGGGTGAGGACCCGGAAATAGGAGTTGGGACTGATTGTATAGTTTTCAATATTGTTTCGGCCTACATCCATGTCCTGAGCGTTCTTCAGAGGAAACTTAGTCCCAGGAGGACTGCTCTCTGATATTTTTAGCAACATATCTCTGTCCATGAACACCGGAGCATGGTCATTTATGTCTATTACCTGTAGCTCAGCTTGAAAAAACTCTAAGGGATTCTCTAGCAACACCTGGAAACGCAGCATACAGGGCTCTGTCTGACCACACAGTTCTTCGCGGTCCAGTTTCTCATTTAGCAGTAAATCCCCAGTCTCCTGATGGAGCTGCAGATACAGTTTGTTTCCTTTGGAAATGACCCTAGCTCCCCGCCTGGAAAGTTCCCCCTGCCCCAGACCCAGGTCTTTTGCTAAATTGGTTACAAAAGAGCTCCCTTCAGTTTCCTCCACCACAGAATAACGCCTAAATTCAGAGCCCGCCTGAGCTAAGCCCAAGAAGAAAAAGAAGAAAAAGACTTGCCTTTGTCTGCAAATGAGCTTCCCGCCAACCTCCATTGTTCTTGCTCGGTATAGCCTCTGGCGAGGGTGGTTCCGCTGAGCTGTAAAGGCCTGAGTACGTTTCTGAGACTGTAGTTATTCCACAAGGTACTTCAGAAATATTCCAGTGAGTAGTCCTTTACAGAGGACCCAGTCCTCCTTCTGTGGCATCCAAGCTTCTCATGGGCTTCCAGGCTCTGCTGTTGAGTTTTGCCTGTTAATGGAGACGCAGCTGCGGTTCCGGTTTGTACCTTATCGTGCAGCGCCACCACGCGTCCTCAGAGGATCTTACATTTTCTGGGTTGAAAATGGATGCAATGTTCCCAGCTCTTTTTGTTTTGCTTTTAAAAATTTTGGCTGAGCCGCGTGGTTTGCGGGATCTCTATTCCCCGACCAGGGACTAACCCGGGACCACCAGGGAACTCCCAGTGTTCCCAACTCTTGCCAGTACGTATCACCGAGCTATGTAAGGCTACAATACTATTTTTACTATCTCTAAACCTTAAGGTTGAGGCAATTGTCTGAGGGCCATACAGGAGAAATGATATTAGTAGAGACTACTTTCAATAATGCTAATTGCGTTTGTAGCAAAAAGAAAATATTTATGTAACAGTTTGCCTGAGAAGAAAGACTATATGCAGAAATTTAAATATATATATAATAACATAGAAAACTTTCAGAATTATATACTTTTATTGCCATGAACTATGGGAATAATTAGTAGCTGTGAACCTTGGACACGTTATTTAACCTCTGCCTCAGTTTTCTCATCTGTCTAAGGTGGAGATATTAATGGTACTTACTACATAGGGCTGCTGTGAGTTCCTCACCTTACAGATGGGGAAACTGAGGCAGAAAGAGATTAACCACACACACACACACACACACACACACACACACACACACACACACCAGGCATGTAATGTGATGCCATTAGGTAAGCTCAGTTTGCATTAATCCATTGTCATGACTAAAAAAAACCCCAAGATTCACGTGGTAGAAGAATTCATGAGCAGCATTATTTCAGGATGAAGTTATCATATCAAACGATGAAACCGGAAAGGCTGGAGAATCTTTCTAATACATGTATAATCTGTGATGGTAGTGATGATTCTGTATCTCAGAAGGGTGTCCTCTTCTCTTCTTATAGTGTAAATTTTTAAAAACCTTTTATTTTGAAAATTTTCAAACCCCATAATGAAGGAGAATAGTATGATAACCCCCAGGTACTCATAACTAGCTAGAACAATTATCAGTATTTTGCTACAATTGTTTACCCTATCTCCCCAACATTTTCACATCCCAAACTAAATTTTTACCCATAAAACTTCATTATAAATCTCTAACTTTTAATGTCTCAAAAAACCCACTACAATGCCCTTACCACACCTAAGAAATTAAGTTAATATTGTTTAATATCCCATCTATATTCAGATTTTCCCAGTTACTTCAAAATTGTTATGATTGTTTGAATCAAGATTAAACAAGATCCACTATCCATTGCATTTGGTTGGTATGTCTTAATTCCTCTCATTGTGCAAGATTCCCTCCTCCCCTTTTCCATGCCATTGATTTGCTTGAAAAACTAAATAATTTTATCCTGACGCTATGGAAACAACTTAAGATTTTAATGCTGTGAGGTTCTTTTTTTTTTGTCGTTAGACCATATCCCATTAGTAATGCACAGTAATATTTCTATTTTAAGAGTTATCAGCACTAGCTTATGATATATTCAGAATACAGCTCTGCAAAAATGATCTGGATAGCTGTTAAAGAAAAAGCAGTTACAGATTATTATAACAAACAAAGCTTCTCCTTAACTCTCCAGAATCTTTAAGTAATTCAGTGATCATTTGTTTCTCTTAAATATTGCATATTTAAAAGTATTCTTTTTCTTATACTTTTCCGATTCAGTACTGAAGTATATTGAATAGAAACTTTAAAAAATAAACTTTCAAATTAAAGGAGAAAAACGTGTTAAAAAGGTAGGGACTACTGTAGGAAAATTACTGCAATGTGAGGAAAATAAACAAATGAAGCGATCAAAATTATGTAATATTTCTATTCATGGTCGTTAATCTGTTCTCTCAAATGAAGGTCACATATTCAGATAACAAGGAGAAAGCACAGATTGATCTTTCATTTTTTTTTTTACTTGAGATTTGGATAGATCAGAGCTTTAAAAATAATAGTTGAATAATTGATCCAGAAAAAGTGGATTATTAGTTTATAAGAAAATAAAACCACAAATACATATCTTCTTTGCAAATACACGAAACACTGAACAGGAATATTAGTATGAAAAAAAGATTTCTCCTTAATTAGGGAGAAACTTGCCAGGCGATATCTAACAAAAGAAAACAGTATAGCATCACAGCAAGGCCCCAGAATCAGAGGATTTAGGAGAGATGCTTAGCTCTGCCATTTATTAGTTGGTGACATTAGTGAACTCACTGAACGTCTATGAACATCTATTTGCTCATTTCTAAAATACCTCCCATCATAGGATTACTTCTAAAAGTGGTAAAATAGTGTATGATGCATAGTAAGTGCTTTTTTTTAAAAGTTAGGATAGGTATACTTGTTGAGCACTCTAATCAACTTAGAAAATAAAACTAGCAGTAATATTTGAAGACAGTGAATTCCAATTTAAAAATATCTCAAATAAGATGTGTCATGTAATAGACTGCACACAAAGCATAATTGAGACAAAAGGTGACAGTAAACAATCCATGCTTTTTGGAGTGTTCTTAGGGCTGAAGCTGAATCCTTTTCTGTGTAAAGATATTTATTCTGTGACCCTAAGAATACTTGGAATGATGTGAAAGCACTCCTCTACAGGTAAATCGAGATAAATTTCTTAATAGGAATATATTTACAGATATAATACCGGCATTTATTTTTCATTCTTTATCAGAAACCGAAATCATTCTGATATGAGGGATATTCTTCCACTTTTCCTGCCTATGCTCTGGGATGCGAGATTGGTGATACTCGGCTTCTGGAACTTGAACTCGCTGGCCCAGTACCTCCCCGCAGACACACCTTATACTGGTAGCTCTGGGACAGGGACCCGTGCCGCTGACGTCCACCAGGTGGCCCGGAAAGTGGCCCTCGGGCACCGAGCAGCGACCCACCGAGGCCGCCCCGCCCCTCCTGCACAGCCGCACCGCGACGAACACCAGCACCGAGAAGACGAAGAGCGACGACACCGACGCCAAGGCCACCACCAGGTAGACGGTGAGAGGGGCGGCCGGGGCCGCGTCCGCCGCTTCCGCTTCCGGGGCCGGCAGGTAGGGCTGCGAGAAGCCGTCCACCAGCAGCACGTGCAGCGTGACGCTGGCCGAGAGCGGCGGCTCGCCGTTGTCCTTGACCAGCACCAGCAGCCTGTGCTTGGCCGCGTCGCGCTCGCTCAGCAGCCGGGCCGTGCGCACCTCGCCGTTGTGCGCCCACACGCCGAAGAGGCCGGGCTCCGTGGCCTTGAGCAGCTGGTACGACAGCCAGGCGTTCTGGCCCGAGTCGCCGTCCACCGCCACCACCTTGGTCACCAGGTAGCCCGCCTCGGCCGCCCTGGGCACCAGCTCGGTGCAGGGCGCCGAGGCGTTCTGCAGCGGGTACAGCACGAAGGGCGCGTTGTCGTTGTCGTCCGCCACGAGCACGCGCACCAGCGCCTGGCTGCTGAGCGCGGGCGAGCCGCGGTCGGCGGCGCCCACGCGGAACTCGAACGCCCGCAGGGCCTCGTAGTCCAGGGACCTCAGGGCGAACAGGTGGCCGTTGTCCGGGTTGATGGATACCAGGGAGGCCAGGGGCACGTGCGGGTCGAGGGGCGGCAGCAGCGAGTAGGTGACCTGGGCGTTGGCGCCCGCGTCTCTGTCTGTGGCGCGGACGCTGCCGATGTGCAGGGCGGGGCTGTTGTTCTCGCGGACGGACAGGGTGTAGGAGGTCTGGGTGAAGGCGGGGGCGTTGTCGTTGACGTCGGACACCAGCACGGTTATGTTGTGCTCGGTTTTCAGCCTGGGGGTTCCCATGTCAGTGACGGTGATGGTGGTGTTGTACTCAGCTCTTTTCTCTCTGTCCAGAGAGCTATCGGTTACCAGGGTGTAGTAATTCTCTACAGATGGCTTCAGGACGAAGCGGAGATTGTCTTGGATGGAGCACACCATCTTTGCATTGTTTCCTGAATCTCTGTCTCGAATCCTAAAAACAGCTATGACTGTCTCAGGTGAGTTTTCTTTAATTGCTGTAGTAAGTGATGACATGAGTAGTTCTGGTGGATTGTCATTTATATCTGTTACCTGAACCACCATCGTACGTTTTCCAGAAAGTCCTCTGCCATCTTTGGCCTGAAGGTAATATATAAATTTGCATTGCCTCATAGTTCAATTCAGCTTTAAATGAAGATTGCCAGTGTTGGATTGATTTGAAACGTTTTGAGAATTCTTTCAGTAGCATAAAAAGTGCATAAACTATTTCCCCGTTACTTCCGGTATCTAAATCTCTAGCTGACATGGTGACAACCAGAGAGACAACAAGGCTATCCTCAGGCATCTGCACCTTGTAGAGAGACTGTACAAATTCATGGGCGTTGTCATTGATGTCCAAAACCAGGATGCATACCAGGGCGGCTCCAGAGCTGGGTGGAGAGCCACCATCCAAGGCGGTGAGGAGTAAACTGAGTAAACTGAGCTCAGGCTTGATCCAGCAGTCTATCCAGCACCAATTCAGGATAGATAATCCCCTCCCCACTATCATGGACATTAATGTGGAAATAGGCATTGGGGCTGATGGTGTAGTTTCTCAGGCTGTTTGTTCCAACATCTGAATCCTGTGCACTTTGTAGGAGAAATGCCGCCCCTGGAGTGGTAACTTCTAATATTTTCAAGGGAATCTCTCTATCTAGAAATACTGAAGAATGATCGTTGATGTCTCTGACCCATAATTCAGCATGGAAAATCTGAAGAGGTTTTTCCAGTAACAACTGGAAAGGCAGCACACAAGGCTCTGTGGGGCCACACAGGTCCTGTCGGTCTAATTTCTCATTTAGAAATAAATCACCAGTAAGCGGATCGAGTAGTAAAAATCCTGTATTCTGGTCTGAAATGATTCTAGGTCCACGGGCTGATAGTTCCCCCAACCCCGGGTCATTTGCTAGGCTGGCCAGAAAGGTGCCTTTTTCAGCTTCCTCTTCCACAAAATACAGTAGTGGTTCCCCGCCAACCCAAGACACTTGCAGAAATACACAAAGAAATAGTACTTGCCTTTGCTGCATAGCACGCTCCACTCTGGCCTCCATTCTTTTAACCAGTCTTCAAAAAACACTTTTTCTTGGCCTCGAGCAATTCAGAAATGGCATCAGCTGAATCCTTAGAAATGAGCTGGATAATAGCAATGCTTGTGGGGAGGGATCTCCACTTTCTCCCAACACCTATTACCACGGCTTCCTTTCCTCAACTTTTCTAGTCTGGTCTGCTTTCCTCTTAACACTGGAATCTGCAACATTCTTTATGCGAATATTTTCTTCTCTTTTTTTTTTTTTTTCAACGCCAACTATTGCCTCTTTTATTCTTCACATGTTTTCTATGCCAAGGTTTAATTTCTGCTGAGGAACAGAGATCTCAGACCTCTGGTTATAGAGCACAAGCAGGTACTTTTCAAAATGGTGAAAAAAGTCTCCCATGTTTTTGTGTCGCACGCATGGACACTGGAGGTGGCTACTCAGTCCTAACAACCAGTAAGATACTGAGAATGAAAAGAAAAAAGACGATGCCTCCCGGATGCATACAAGAGAGGACGGTCCAGGGCAAACTGTTGTCCCCTAGACTGGAGAGACAGGCAAATACAGAGAGGCCCTGCACTTGTACTGGGAAACCACAGGGGGAAACAGGAGGGCGAGGAAAACCTGAACTATACTTGACCAACTGCTGGATGTTAAGTGCAGACATACCTGAGATTTAAATACTCCAGGGGGACCCAGCCATCTGGAGCCCTCACAATAACATGAGGTTTCCCTGTAGGACCTCGACTAGGTTCCCACAGCAACAACATGAGAAAAATCTACCCTTGTGTCTGGCAGGGAAAGAAGAGGAGGAACCATTTAAAAAAGGCCACAGCACTCTGTCAAGAGTAAGAGTGACCTTAAGGCAGACAGTTCTAGAGTCTGGACTTAGCTTTGCCCAAAGGCAGAGAAAAAACATCTTCCATGTAGTCCAAGCCTCCTGGCATGAAGGAGAGTATGTTGATGTTAGTCAATTTGTACAAGCTCCAGAAATGACATCTGACAGGGATACAGTCCATTCCAGGTAAGTGTGCTCTAAAATGGTCCCCCAGATTGGAACCCTACAGATTTTTTTCTCCTGCAGTAGTTTTTTTTTTTTTTTTTTTTTTTGCGCTCCCGCCGCGGAGCACAGGCTCCGGACGCGCAGGCCCAGCGGCCACGGCTCACGGGCCCAGCCGCTCCACAGCACGTGGGATCCTCCCGGACCGGGGCACGAACCCGCGTCCCCTGCATCGGCAGGCGGACTCCCAACCACTGTGCCACCAGGGAAGCCCCTGCAGTAGTTTCTTGATTCCCTAACATTAAGTAGGTTGAGGGAATGGAAGTTAAATGTATCCTGCTCTTCTGCGAGTCTCCAAGTCCTACTTGGAATAGGAGTCACTCTAGCTCCCCCATGGCTTTTTGCTCAGCTGCCAGCATCCGGTAACTAATGCTCCGATTCCATAGTAGGGGCTCTATAGGAAAAGGAGGGGCCCTTGGGAGGAAAGCCGGCTGAGCTCATCCATGTGTAAGAGCAGGCCAGAGACTAAGGAGGATGCTCCTCTTCACAGAGTCACTAGATACAGAGGACTTGGAAATGTAGCCCTGGCACTTCGTGTAGGAAGGGCTTTCTGTTCCAGCTGCTGAGAGGGCTGTCAGCAGCCTCCAGGTGTGAGCTCCCTCAGGGTTTGCTTCAGCTCCAAAGATGTGCTCTTCCCCCAGCTAATAACTGGGTCATGGTGGTGGTCAGGGGCAGAACAAGTTGCACCAGTGTTGGTCAGGACACGAAGCTCTGCCTCGGGAACAGCCACTGCTCCTGGGTAGACTGCATATTCCATTGCCACAGTCCTGGAAGACTCGGCATCTAAGCAAGGATCCAGTTCTTGGGACTGCTCCAGATGACTTCTCCATTGGCCTAATGATCATTAGACCTCTGAGGACTTATTGCAGCTGGATGGTGGCTGGGAGTTCAGCACAGAAGATGTGACAAGGTACATCTTCATGCAAGCAGTCAAGGCAAGGTCTGAACTTTAAAATCTGTACCTCACCTTTGATAAAGGAGGCAGGAACGTACAGTGGAGAAAGGACAGCCTCTTCAGAAAGTGGTGCTGGGAAAACTGGACAGGTACCTCACGCCACGCCACACCCAGCAGCAGGAGCAGAGCAATCCTGTTCTCTTTTTAGCCTGCAGCGCCACCTTGCGTTTTGTGGATGTTACTCCCAATTTCAGGAATAGGACAAAAAGATGGCGGATTAAAGGAGCTGGAGTAGGATTTTTTTTTTCCCCTTAGTGTCTTTGCTGTTTCATTTCATATTTTCCCTCAACTGGCCACAGTAATCCTAGTTTGTAAATGCTTACATCGTATCCATCTCTGTGAGTCTACATTCGCAGAAAAATAAATCAGTCTTTTTCCTTAATTTAGGTGCACAAAATTAAACTCTGGCTTCCCACCAGCAGTTAATCCTAAGAAAACCTTATCCTGTTTTTAAGATTGATAGTAAAGAATATATAAGAAAATGAAGTCTCCATCAAAAAGTCAACATATATTGGTTGAGAGCCTTTTCTTTATTTGTAAACTGCTTAACAATAATGCTGTACACCCTTCAGAGTAACTGGCCTTTTTTCAGTTTCTTGTGAATTAAATAATCCTCCAGTTTCAAGGTCTTCACTCTTTACCCACAATATTTTTTGGAACATTTTCTACCCCCCATCCTCCACCCTTCACCTGATTTAAGTATTATGTATATGTTAGGGTTCACATGACTGGCATTTCCAAGAGTATGCAATGAATACTCTTAAAATTAATAGTAGCAAGCAGGTGTCATTCTTGCGTTTGTGGAAGCGCTCCTAGTATTTCATCTTTAACTATGATGGCTGATCTCAGTTTGGGGTAAATGCTCTATTTTTTGTATCAAAAAAGTTTTCTTATTTTTCTTTATTCTTTAATATTTTAGAGTAATTTTTGACATCTGTTGAAATTTATTCTGTAGCTTTTTAATTCTTGAGTTCTTGATATAAATGACATTTAACCATTACATATTATTGTGTTAATGCACAGATGGATTTGATGAGCCAGCATAGTTTTAGGATTTTTCTGGCCCTTGCTGCTCTGTGTGTATACATGAATGTGTGTGTTTAGCTTCTATGGTTTTGGTATTAAAGTATCCTGGCCTTGTAGTATGGATTAGGAAGCTTTCTATCTATTTTTATGTAACAGAATAGTTTTTATAATTATATTATCATCTGTTTCTACATGCTTTATTACAACTTGCCTTTTAAATGGGTTGGGTTTGGGTGGTAAATCTATGATTATCTTTTCCATTTTACTTTTGATTATTAATCTGTTTGGGTTTTGTTTCTTTTGAAAGTAATTTGTAGTTTATTTTTAAAAACCATTTATTTTATCTGGATTTACAAACATTTTGGTATTATGTTTTCGATTTACAAACATTTTGGTATTATGTTTTCATTGCATTATTTATCTCTATTTATAACTCTATTCTTATTAGTAATATTTAGTACTTTATCTCCTTTTTATTCTTTTTTTTGTTTTTGGCAGTATAGGACATTTAAAAAAAATTTATTTATTTGGCTGCACCGGGTCTTAGTTGTGGCACACGGTATCTTTAGCTGTGGCATGCGGGATCTAGTTCCCTGCCCAGGGATCGAACCTGGGCCCCCTGCATCGGCAGCGTGAAGTCTTAACCAATGGACCACCAGGGAAGTCCCCTCCTTTTTATCCTTGAGGAGACTTGCAAGATCTCTATTTTACTGATCTTTTAAAATACACTTTTTTCAAATAATCTTTGACCTTGATTCAAAATCAAACAGTATTGGGCTTCCCTGGTGGCGCAGTGGTTGAGAGTCCACCTGCCGATGCAGGGGATGCGGGTTTGTGCCCCCATCTGGGAAGATCCCACATGCCGCGGAGCGTCTGGGCCCGTGAGCCATGGCCACTGAGCCTGCGCGTCCGGAGCCTGTGCTCCGCAATGGGAAAGGCCACAACAGTGAGAGGCCGCGTACTCCCAAAAAAAAAAAAAAAAAAAATCAAACAGTACTAAAAGGTTTATAAGAAAATACAGTAGTTTTCTGCACTTTCCCTCCTCATTTTCCTAGTTCCCTTACCAATAAGGAGACTTTTTTTTTTTTTGAGGTAACATTGGTTTATAACCTTATATAAGTTCCATGTGTACATTACATTTTGACTTCTGTATACACTATGGTGTGTTCACCACCAAAAGTTTAGTTTTCAACTACACAGTTGACCCCCTTTACACATTTCATCCTACCCCTACACCTCTTCTCCTCTGGTGGCCACTACTCTGTTCTCTATATTTTTTTGTAATTAATTTTTTTTTTTTTTTTGCCACGCCACGTGGCATGTGGGATATTAGTTCTCCAACCAGGGATCAAACCCACACCCCCTGCATTGGAAGGGCAGAGTCTGAACCATTGGACTGCCAGGGAAGTCCCACTACTCTGTTCTCTATATCTATATGTTTGTTTTTGTTTGGTTTGGATTGTTAGTTTATTTTGGTTTTGGTTTTGGTTTTTTATATTTCACATATGAGTGAAATCATACAGTATTTGTCTTTCTCCTTCTGACTTATTTCACTTAGGATAATATCCTCAGGGTCCATCCATGTTGTAGCAGATGGCAAGATTTCATCTTTTTTGTGCTGAGTAGTATTCCATTTTATGCATGGGTATCACATCTTCTTTATCCATTTATCTGTCAATGGGCACTTAGGTTGTTTCCATATCTTTGCTATTTTGAATAATGCTGCAATGAACATGGGGTGAATATATCTTTTTAAATTAGTGTTTTCATTTTCTTTAGGTAAATATCCAGAAGTGGAATAGCTGCATCATATGGTAGTTCTATTCTTAGTTTTTTGAGGAATCTCCATACTGTTTTCCACAGTGGCTGCACAAATTACATTCCCACCAACAGTATATGAGGATTCCCTTTTCTCCATATCCTCTCCAACATTTGTTATTTCTTGCCTTTTTGATAATAGCCATTCTATTGGGTGTGAGATGATATCTCACTGTGGTTTTGATTTGCATTTCCTTAAAATTAGTGATGGTTGAATATCTTTTGATGCGGCTGTTGGCCATCTCTTTGTCTTCTTTGGAAAAATCTCTGTTTAGATCCTCTGCTCATTTTTAAATCAGGTTGTTTTGTTTTTGTTGAGTTATATGAGCCTTTATATATTTTGGATATTAACCCCTTATTGGATATATGATTTGCAAATATCTTCTCCCATTCTTTAGGTTGTCCTTTTGTTTTGTTGATGGTTTCCTTTGCTGTGCAGAAGCTTTTTAGTTTGATGTAGTCCCATTTGTTTATTTTCGTTTTTGTTTCCCTTGCCTGAAGAGACATATCCGGGAAGAAATTAAGACCAATATCAAAGAGCATACTGCCTGTGTTTTCTCCTGGGAGTTTTATGGTTTCAGGTCTTACATTCAAGTCTTTAATCCATTTTGAGTTGATATTTATGTATGGTGTAAGATAGTGGTCTAGTTTCATTATTTTGCATTTGGCTGTCCAGTTTTATCCCATGTCCCCTGCATTGGCAGGCAGATTCTTAACTACTGCATCAGCAGGGAAGTCCCACTTTTTTTTCCTTGAAGTTAATGATTGCCTTGCCTTTTCATTTGCTTGGTTTTCTTTAGATATGTAACCTATTCTTCTCACACTTCCAATTCCTCTCAATACAATTTTCCACATGGTCATTCCCATGTCTCCTGAGATATCAATTCTCCTTAAAATTGAGTGGTTGCTCCCTATGTCTGCTGCATAGGTCTCATCCTGGAACTTTCCTTTGCTGTCATTCTTGGAATTCCTTTTGCCTTTTATTCTGATTGGGTTTCCTATTTCAAGGATTTTATTCTTCCTCTTTTTTGGTTTATTCTATAGCTTTAAGAGATCACATCCTCCAAGAGTTTCATCTGATTGAAGATATGTCAGGGGACTTGATGATGATATCCTTCGAAATGCCTGTCTCTTGAGTCATATAGCTCCAAACTGGACTAGTTGTTCACTATACTGGAGACAAGTGTCATCCTGGGATCATCCTTCAACATCATGTGGAGATTCATTTTACTTGTTCTGCTTTGGTTTTTGTTTGTTTGTTTTGTTTTGTTTTAATATTTATTTATTTGGCTGCACTGGGTCTTAGTTGTGGCACGTAGGATCTTCATTGCGGCATGTGGGATCTTTAGTTGCAGCATGTGGGCTTAGTTGTGGCATGTGGGATCTAGTTCCCTGACCAGGGATCGAACCTGGGCCCCCTGCACTGGGAGCATGGAGTCTTAATCACTGGACCACCAGGGAAGTCCCTCACTTGTTCTGCTTTGGATTATCTCTTTTCGCTTTCTTCTTACTTCCTCTCTCCTAGATTACTTTCACATTTTGATAGATATCTTCTAGTAGTTTCCAGAGAACGGTGTATGAGAGGTAAATTTTGTTGTGACCTTGAGTGTATTAAATTATCTTTATTTTACTCTCAAACTTGATTGTAAGTGTGACTGATTATAGAGTTTTAGGTTGGAAATAATTTTTCTTCAGAATTTTAAAATATTTTGTCCATGAGCTCTAAACCAACGTGTTTGTTAAGAAGTCTAAAGTGAATTTTATTTTATATCTTCTTTTTGAGACCTGTATTTTTAGTTCTTCTTGTAGTATATTGTCATTGTCCCAAGCATTTGAAAATTAAAAACACTGATGTGTCTTTGAGTTTATTTTCATCCATTGTACAGGACAATTGGTACAAGCAGTTTCATCTAGGAAACTAATTTCCTCTTGCTCTTAGAAATTTTCTATTTTCTCCAATTTACCCTATTTTTTTTTTGCTTTGCTTTGTTTTTATTTCTTTTTTTTCCATTGAGAAAAGGGTTTTAATAAAGTTTTTTATCAATTATATAACTATTTGGAAAAAGATAAAATTAAGATCTATTCCTTACACCATACTGCTTTGTTTTTATTTCTATATTTCTTCTTAGAAACTTTCTTTAGGAGTCTCATTCAGGTGTCTGTTCTTGATTTAGTTTGGGAGACTAAAGAGCTCAGTAATAGTTTTGAACGTGTTATCAGGGCTTGTCCATTCTGATTATTACTCTAAGGTGAAATGGGAGCTCTTGTTGTTGGAGAAACCTCAGTGTCAGTGTGATTAGGTCTTTATCTTCGACTGGTCAGATTCTCCAACTCTTTAAAAATCTCCTACCCAGGAGAAAAAGGTATGGATTGAAAAGGTAAAGGATTGAATGAGGGAAGTGGAGTGTAGGCCTGCATTATTCAGGATAGGTTAGGTTATGCTTCAGTACTAAACAGTTACTCCAAATCTCAGTGATTTAACACAATGAAGGTTGATTTCTTTCTCACACTACATGTCCCATACAGTTCAGCATGGGACCCTCCTCACAGCTGTCAGTGAGGGATCCAGGCTTCTGGAGACTCCCATCTCTACAAAGGCTTTCATGATCACTATAGTGGGCAAAGTAAACTTGTTAAACCATGCACTGTCTCCAAAAGCTCCAGCCCAGAAATAATATATGTCACTTCTTCCATTTTAATGGTGAAATGAAATTATATAACCACATGTATTTTAAAGAGGAAATAGAATTGAAATTCTACCATGTGTCTGAGAGGAGGAGAACTGAAATATTTGTAATTGGTCCCAGTGACTAAAATAGCATTTTAACAATCAGCATTCACTGTTTAGATGGTCACCTATTTCCACTATGCATATTACCCCTCCCCTCAGTTTTGACTGTGGACCCTCTAATATGCTGACTCTCTTTTCCTTCAGTCATCAGAAAACAAAACTCCAGACTTACGCTAGGGATGGGAAAGTAGGTTACTCCATGACTGGAGTCAGGGAAGGTGATTTGACCATTAGAGATTTAACTGATTCTCAGGCAATTTTAACACAAGTCTCCTTATTTGGCACCCTGTCATCATTTCCAGAGTGTCTAGGGCTGATAGTACTGATATCCAATACTTCTGAAAATCCTGCAGTCTAACCATGGTTGGTTCTCAGCTTTTCCTACTTCAGGATGGGTAGTTGGTTTATCAGTTCTACTAAGTTATCCATCTGCTTTCCAGCTACTAAGATTTTTATCTGCTGTCTTATACCTTATTCTCTCCATCCTTATAGATTTATATTTTTGAAAATATCTCTTCACTTTTGTGTTAATGCATTTTTAGATAGAGTCAAATTAAAGGCACATGTCCAATCCACCAATTTATCTCAAAATACCCTTGAATTTTTCAGAGAAATAGACTTGTGTTTAATTGGTCAAATCTATGTGGTTTTTATTCTATATAAGTAAATTATGCTTTTATATTTATAAATTCCATTTCTTTTATTTTATTTTTAAAATTGTTTTTCTTGAATCCTGAGTTATTTGCTTAGCCTATTTGTTCTCAATTAATCTTGATTTCTAAGAAATGCATGTAAGTCTCACAATTTTCTCTATTCATTCTTTGGTTCTTACCTTAAATATCACTTTATTTAAAAAGCTTACTATATCAGCTAGAATTATGTTCTATATAATTTTAGTCTGAAATAATAGAAAAACCCTAACAACTGCTTATACAAAATAGAATTTTATTTTTCTCTCATAAAATAAGGCTAGTGGCTGAAATGCACTGCATGATATCTGGGACCCAGTCCCATTCCATTTTGTTGCTTTACCATCTTCAGGACATGACCTTTACCTCACAGTCCAAGACAGCTGCCTAATATCCAGCTATTACATTGCCATTCAGACCAGCAAATAGGAGAAAGGGAAAGCTGTGCCTTCCTTTTTAAAAGACTACTTCTTTAAGAAGTATTCCATGGCACTTGTGCTCATCTCACCAGCCGTAACTTAGTTATAAGACCATACCCAGCTACAACAGAAGTTGGAAAGTATAATCTATAGCCCACATATCCACATGGGCAGCTAAAAATGAGAAGTCTGTTAATAATAAATAATGGGAGAACATATATTTGGGTGAAATTAGTAGTCTATGCCATACCCATTCAGACCACAGCTGTAGCCCCCACTACCCACTAGGAGGAGATAGGATCAAATAAATTGCCTGATTGGATTGGTTTTTAGAGGAGCATATGATTGTATTTCTCCATATTGGTGGTGTGTTTTATTTATTTATTTATTTAAAAAATTATTTTATTTTATTTATTTATTTTTGGCTGTGTTGGGTCTTCATTGCTGTGTGCGGGCTTTCTCTAGTTGCAGTGAGTGGGGACTACTCTTTGTTGCGGTGCGTGGGCTTCTCATCCCAGTGGCTTCTCTTGTTGCAGAGCACAGGCTCTAGGTGTGAAGGCTTCAGTAGTTGCGGCACACAGGCTCAGTAGTTGTGGCTTATGGGCTTAGTTGCTCCACGGCATGTGGGATCTTCCCGGACCAGGGCTCAAACCCGTGTCCCCTGCATTGGCAGGCGGATTCTCAAGCACTGCGCTACCAGGGAAGTCCTGGTGGTGTGTTTTGTAGCCAAAAAATTCTTGTTCCACTGAAAGTTTAGCCCTCAAAGCAATTAAGTACTAAATTCAATTTCTGGGACAAGATCCTTTGAACCAGTGATGCTTCCCTAGTGTGCTATTGGCACCTGTCATCCATTCCTACTTCTTTTTATTAACTTTTTAAAAATTTAGGGTCTGCAAAGCTTAAAACTCCATTTTACAGACTCCTTTGAATTATTATTCTGGATGTAAATTAGGTTCTACCAGTGAGATGCCTTCACATGAGCCTTTGAAGACAGGCAAAGGTCATCTTCATGTTGTCATTGCTGCTGACCAACAGGTCAGAAAGATATGAGTGCTTGCAGCCAAGTCAGCATTTCTGTGTCTAGCCATCAGTTTCAGGGGGAACTGGAGGCCATTGTGGCAGCCAGACTCTATGTTCCACTGTGTAGTCACCAATTTTGGAGGTGGGAGAGGAGAGGCCATTGTGGGAGTAACAGTTTGGGTAGTAGCAGCAGCAGCAGCTTCCTAATTTCTCTATGGCAACAATGGTAGTATGCCTTCAAAACCAGTAGTTCAGTGTTGATTCTTGCTTCTGCTTGTCCAGTTCTTCCGATTTTGTAAGCAACTAATTCCCTCTATAAAATTTCTTTTTTTCCTTTAGTTAGATGTATGTAGAATGGTTTCTGTTTTTTTCTTTTTGTCTTGAACTCTGAATAATTCAGTTTTATACCTTCACTTGAATTACAAGGAATAGGAGCTTCTCAATTAGAGTTTGTAAAGGAAAAGATGTAAAATATAAACTCATTAAACAGTTAAGGCACTATTCTCTTAAGCTAACACGTCTTGGTTTAAGAATAGGGAAGAATGAAAAATTATGGGTGCACTCCTGAGAGACTAAGGATGAAAATTTTAATAAATTTAATGTGTATATTTTTACAAAACAGAGCATGGTCTAAAAGTGAACCATAAACACTTTCTTTCGCCCCTCACAGGCAACATGGTAGATAAAAATTACTTTTAAAATTTAATTATCTGTGGATAAATAAGAAAAGGGCTCAACATCACATACATTTTAAAAGATGATAACTGGCTCACATTGTTTTTTCTTTGTGGCCACACCACTCAGCATGCGGGATCTTAGTTCCCCCGGCCAGGGATGGAACCCACACCCCCCTACAGTGGAAGGATGGAGTCTTAACCACTGGACCACCAGGGAAGTCCTTGGCTCACATATCCTAAATGATACATAGTTAGGTGAATGAAGCAAGTATCAAATAGTGTAAATAGTATATAAGCATTTTATAAATAAAATATTTTGTTAGTTTTTTAAAAATAAATTAATTTTTTAATTTTTGGCTGTGTTGGGTCTTTGTTGCTGGGTGTGGGCTTCCTCTATTTGCGGTGAGCGGGGGCTATTCTTCATTACGGTGCACGGGCTTCTCATTGTCATGGCTTCTCTTGTTCTTGTTGCAGAGCATGGGCTCTAGTTGTACAGGCTTCGGTAGTTGTGGCACGTAGACTCAGTATTTGTGGTTTGCAGGCTCTAGAGCTCAGGCTCAGTAGTTGTGGTGCACAGGCTTAGTTGCTCCGTGGCATGTGGGATCTTCCCGGGCCAGGGCTCAAACCTGTGTCCCTTGCATTGGCAGGTGGATTCTTAACCACTGCACCACCAGGGAGGCCCTTATAGTTATAGTTTTTAAGTTTATAAAGCCAGACAATAAAATAACAGATTGAAATTTATTCATTAATTTATTCAATACTCACTCATCCATAATTACTTCAGTATGTATTTTTCTAAACACAGTAGAAAAACAGCTCTCTCCATGAGGAGCTTATAATTTAATGGGGAAGGGAGATCATTGATTTGACTGGGCAGAATACCCAATGAATGGAACATTATATTCAATGGATTCAAAGAAAAAATAGCCTAATATGTCATTGAAATTATGGCAAAATTGAATCTTCAAATTGAAAAGACATTAGGCAGAGCTTTTTATTTATGAAACTGATGAAAATTCAGATGAACCTCGTGGAAAACAATAAAAAGTGATGGACAAGACTTTTAAAAAATCACTTTAGGGAATTCCCTCGTGGTCCAATGGTTAGGATGCTGCACTTCCACTGCCAGGGTCCTGGGTTGGATCCCTGGTTGGGGAACTAAGATCCCGAAAGCCCCATGGTCCAGCCAAAAAATGAAATGAAATGAAATAAAATAAAATAAAATAAAAATCACCTTAAAATATTAAAGAGGTGAAAATAGCCTAATTTGTTTTTTTTTTTTTTTTTTTTTGCGGTACGCGGGCCTCTCACTGTTGTGGCCTCTCCCGTTGTGGAGCACAGGCTCCGGATGCACAGGCTCAGCAGCCATGGCTCACGGGCCCAGCCGCTCCGTGGCATGTGGGATCTTCCCAGACCGGGGCACGAACCCGTGTCCCCTGCATCGGCAGGCGGATTCTCAACTACTGCACCATCAGGGAAGCCCAATAGCCTAATTTTTGATGGAAGCCTGTAATAGAAGGGTAAACAGTATATCAAAACAACAAAACTTATTATTCTTTCAGGGCATGTGAAAACATTTTCCCTTGGGCTTTGATTTGAAGCGATGTGAGATCAAAGAAATACAAATCAAGTCTCAGGGCCAGCCAGATGTGCAGCATATTATATGAAGATCCTCCCCATTTTAAGGGACCCCACAGGGCTACATCCACAATATAAACACAGTGTAAACACCACAAAAATCTAAACCTGCTCCCTCCCCTCAACTCCAGGGAATTATATAGAAGCCTCCCTGGTGTTAAGTAGGACAGAAGAAAGAGAAGAGAAAACATGCCTGGGAAATTGTAGCTACAGAGTGGGTCTCATGTGTGTTTGTATTTTGAATCTGCATAGGTTGACTTGCAAGAAACCTTAAGCCATAACTTGGTTTGTGATGGTCCCCTATTTATAGTGTTTCTATCCTGGCTAAAACAAATGAAAACCACTTTTGAAAGATGGAACATGCAACCAAGGCCTTGAGGACACCCTACAAATAAATTTTCAGGTGCAGTCAACCATATAATTTACACGAACAAACAGACAACATAAATGAGAAGAATAAGAAACAATACAGCAGAAATAGACCCATACAAACTTCAGATGTGGGAACTATCAGACAGATTTAAAAACCATTTATACTTACCATATATAAGTAAATAAGTGACATACTTGAAGCTGCACAGAACAGATTGAAAGGGTACACTGAGCTTCAGGGAAGATAATACAGAAGTATCAAAATTAAGACATTACCTGATAAAGATAATGAATTTCAAGGGTAGAAAGCAAGTCATCTACAGATGCAGAAAATAGCCTCAGATTTCTCCTCATCAACATTTAATACCAGAACACAATGGAAATGTCTTCAGGTTCTGAGGGAAAGATATTATGGCTCAATAATGTTATACCTAGCCAAGATGTTCAAGTACAAAGATAATAATGCAGCAAACAGGAAAGAATTTATAAAACATTGCATTAGCATTCCTGAGTGCTTATTGAAAAAAACTACTTAAGGATAAAATTCAGTCAATTTATAGATGAACTGAGAAACTGATGAAAGGGTTAATGTAATATTTGGTATCAACAAATCTCTGAAGAAAGTTGACTGAAGAATTTTATACCCAGCTAAATAACACTTCTCAAGCATGTGATAATTCAAGAAATACAGCACCTATAAACTCTTCTCTAAAGGATTACACCTGATGAAATCCAGTAAACCAAGAGATGATGCACTATAAATAATTCAGGTTTGGAGAAGCTGGGATAAAATAACTGAGAGTAAGGATGGCATTATCATTTCCAGTTTGAGCATACCAGTTTATCTCAATTCCCCCCTGAAACTTCATTTAAACAACAGAGAGCAAAGGTTTAACATAAATGAACCTATGAAGACAAAAAGAATAGAAGAGTAAACAGCAGGGGAGAAAAGTCACTAAAATTTTTGGAAGATGCAAAGTATACAGACAATTGGTTATGGACAGATTTTAC
Source organism: Lipotes vexillifer (assembly GCF_000442215.2). Lineage (NCBI taxonomy): Eukaryota > Metazoa > Chordata > Mammalia > Artiodactyla > Lipotidae > Lipotes > Lipotes vexillifer. The sequence goes on along the minus strand of NW_006788200.1, from coordinate 8,777,550 downwards.
TTTTTTCTGTTGTCAAATGAGAGTAGAAAGTAGGGGTGCAGGTGGATAGGATTAATAAGAAAATCAAATCCATCCAAAGTAATGATTCATATTGAGGGTCCAAGGAGAGGCTGAAAACAACAGTGGCTGAAAATCTGTACAAGGACTACATGTATCTGAGAATTCCTTCCCCAATCACTGAAGCAAGGTGCCCTCCCTTTTCTCTTAGTGGCAGGAAATGGGAGGTACACTATTTGTAGATGTTATATAGACAGGGCTGGACTGAGGGACACTAGCACAACTGAGGGTAGGGCTGAGACCTTATTGAGAAGAGTGTTAAAGAAATTCTACATACTGATTAAGACCCCATTTCCAACCAACGAGCTCTCAGAGTGCTGAGTGCCTTCTTTATAATACCTTCCACCACTACTCCCATTCTTACTGAATTCTTCTCTGGAAAACAACATAGGCCCAAGAGAAGAGATTTACAGATATTAACTTTTGGTCCCCAAGCAAAATGTTGTTCCTATTTAATTAACCTAAGGTGAGATCCACCACTCAACTAGTCCCACCCAAATATGCAGTGCCTAATCAGCTTTTTATTGTCTCATGGAAAAAGAACAAAAACAAAATACAGACAGCCAAGCAGCATAATACATAAAAAGGAAAGTCTAACATGAGAGTGGAGAACAAAGACAAAGAGGATAAAAGTAATACTAAAGAAAAATGAAATGCTAGGATTAGAAGAAAAATTTTAAAAACCTTAAAATTAATTAAAATTAATATCTTCAGAGGTATAAGAAAAGACCAAGTCTCTGTGATACAATAAAAGGCTGCCATTGATTGATAAAGACCTAATTGTAAGGGCTAAAACTATAAAACCCTTAGAAGAAAACATAGGTGTAAATCTTCATGACTTTGGATTAGGCAATGATGTTTTAGATATGACACCAAAAGCATAATAAGCAACCAAAGGAAAAAATAAATAAATTGGGTTTCATTAAAATAAAAAAATCTTTTGTGCTTCAAAGGATACTATCAATAAATTTAAAAGACAAACCACAGAATAGGAGAAAATATTTGTAAATCATATGTCTAATAAGGGTCTAGTATCCAGAATAAAGAACTACTCCAACTCAACAATAAAAAGACCAAAATCCTATTTTTAAATGTGCAAAGCATTTGAGTGGATATTTCTCCAAAGAAGATATTCAGATGGTCAATAAGCAAATGAAAAGATGCTCAACATCATTTGCCATCTGGGAAATGCAAACCAAACCACAATGAGATACTACTTCACACCATCTAGGATAGCTATAATCAAAAAGAAAATAACAAGTGTTGGTGAGGAGAAACTGGAACCCTCCTACACTGTCAATGGGAATGTTAAATGGTACAGTTACTTTGGAAAACAGTTTGACATTTCTTAAGAAGTTAAACAGAGTAACTGTATTTATGACCTAGCAATTCTAATTCTGGGTATACGCCCAAGAGGATCAAAAACATACATCCACATAAAAACTTGTACATGAATGTTCACAGCAGCATTATTCATAATAGAGAAAAAGTGGAAATAAACCCAAACGTCCATCAGCTGATAAAATGTGGTACATCAATACCACATTAATATTATTTGGCCATAAAAAGGAATGAAGTATTGATATGTGCCACGACATGGATGAACCTTGGAAACATGCTAAGTGAATGAAGACAGACCCAAAAGGCTACATGTTGTATGATTCCATTTATATAAAATGTCCAGAACAGACAAATCCATAGAGACATAAAGTTGATCAGTGGTTGCTGAAGGCTAGAGGGAGGAGAGAAGGGAAAGTAACCACTAATGGGAACCAGGTTTCTTTTCAGGGTGATGAAAATGTTCTGGAATTAGACAGTGGTAATGATTGTACAACTGTTTGAATATACTAAAAACCACTGAACGGCTTTAAAATGTGACTGTTAGGGTATGTAAATTACATCTCAATTTAAAAATTAAAAACTAAAAAGCTATAGAAAGAACCTTCAGAGAACAAGAGAGCTTTTTGAGAGGAAAACTATACTAGCAAAAGTTTAAAACTCAATCAGAAGGGTTAAAAAATAGGTTGAGAAAATCTATTAGAATCCAGGGAAATAACGACAAAAATAGTAAATAGAGAAATGTTAAGAAAAATTAAATATCAACCAAGGAGGTCACTATACAACTAACAAGAGTTACAGAATAAGAAAACAAAGAACACTGAATAGAGGAAATCATTTTTTAAATTACACACACACACACACACACACACACACACACACACACAAATCCCAAATCCTGTCTTAGTCTAAAGAACACATTACACAAGATTGACAAATCTCATTGGGTATTTATCACAATAAACGACAGAATTCTTACACATAATTAAGAAATTCTACAACAATGGAGATAATATATAATGACCTAATTTCATCTTGAGCGAGGTTTCTCAGCTACAACACTATTGGCATTTGGGGCCATATACTTCTTTGTGGGCAGGGGGCTGTCCAGTGCATTGTAGAATGTTTAGCAGCATTCCTGGCCTCTACCCACCAGATGCCACTAGCACCATCTCCTCCACTTGTGACAATCAAAAACGTTTCCACACATTACCAGATGTTGCTGGATGGCAAATTTGCCCCCAGTTGAGAACCAGGGATCTAAGAAAAAAATAGGTCTCAGAAAAAATGGGTAATCAGAATGTTGAATATCTCAACATTGGAGATTAGAAGACAATGAAGCAATGCCTTCAAAATACTAGTAGCAAATAATTCCTCACCTATAATTCCACATCCAACAAAATCAACAAATCAACATTTGATTTTATAGCATCCAAAATTTTCAGATGTTCAAGTTCTGAATAAATTTATCACCAAATATTTTTCAGGAATTTAGGGGGGTAAACCAATAAAGAGGAAGACATAATAAATGCAGAAAATGAAATCAAACACATGAGAGAGAGAAAAGAAATGTCCAGGATGAAGGGTATAGCAAATCCCAAACTGCCAGCTGTGGAGTAGATCTAGAGAGAAAATAGTGTACAATTGAGCAGGAGTCTGGGTGGCTCCACAATAGCTCCAAGAAAAAATAATGGAACTGAGAGGGTTTTTTTTATGGGCTTAATAATACAATGAGGAGCTTTAGACTTTAGAAAGTATGGGGATAACTTTAAAATATGTACATAGAAAAATTTACACCTATGTTTTCTTCTAAGGGTTTTTAAGTAAAGTGGAAAATGAGGCAATTATTAACTTAAGAGTAAAGAAATAGAAACAAAATCTTAGAGCAATATGAGGTTTGGGTCTAAGTGATATTTACAAAGTCATCATTATTTAAACACTATTTAAACAGAATAATGATATTGGTATGAGAGAGGATGGGGTAGAAGAAATGTGCAAGTTTGTGTGTGTGCCCTTTGGAAGTAAATGGATAATATCTAAAACTTAAATTTGAGAAAAAGCATTTTGTAAGCATATTATTTAGAAATATGGAGGCAAATATCATGGGGGAAAAAAAAACAAAAGGTTCAAAAGTTGTTACCTCTGGACAGACTTGAATAAACTTGAAAAAAGTTGTAGTGTTATATGACAAATTAAATATTTGAAACATAAAATGTCTAAACAATTATGAAGATTATCCTTTTAAAACACATTGTAAGTGTTATAAACATTGTTAAGGTAACTACATATAACAAAAGTATAAAGTAAGGTGAGGAGAGGAGGAAGTGTAAGAATGTTTGTTTGTTCGTTTTTCAACAGGCAGTTGATCATTGCTAATATCTTATATGCACCATACTCCTCTTTGTTAACCTTATAGGGAATATTTACCTAAGCTTAAGCAAGTTCTGTAGTTTCATATTATTTTTATTATATTTCAGTAAAATCTGATGGTTTTAATTATAAAGAAGCAATTTCTTACAGATTCGTTTTATAAAATTATTTCCATCCAGCTAGTAACTTATAAGCATCATAGAAATATTTTAGAATGATGATGACATTGATAATTATTTATGAGTGGGAGAATCATGGTGTTAATTCACTTTCTTTTTTGGTCTTATTGAATATGTTTGAATCATGTGACTACATATTATTTTAAAAGAATGAAAATCATTATTTGCATACTAAAAACCATTTATTATGAAAAAGAAATCATAACTCTACCAATATTTTTTCTATTTAACTGGGATTAAGTCCTTATAAATTCTAGCAGACGGTCTAAATAATATCAATTTTGAAAAAGAAAATACTCAGAAAACATCCAGATAAAATATTAGTTCATTTGAGGAAAGACAATAGTGTTTTCAAAACAACACTACAGAAATCCAACGATATTCGAGGTCACAAAATTTTTTGCATAGGTGAAAATTATTTTTAAACCTAAAAGCCATCATTTACAATAGCCTGACATGCTATGATAATCGTAAAACATAATTCTTAGTCATAACAAGATATCAACGAACAAGCTCATATATCAGGAACCTGAAAACATTTGTGACTTCCAAAAATCTGACCACCAGAAAACTGAGAAACACCATTTCACCATTTAATGTCTCATCTCACATGCAAAATGTGAAGGGCTTAAAAAAAAAAAAAAAAGACAGCAACAATAAAAAACACCTAGAGATTCTGAATGTAAAACACTTCAAACTATAAATATGACAAAACTTACGAATGAGTGAATATGTAAGCGCTATGTGAATGAAAGGGTTGGAAATTAATACATTAGTGAATATGATCATTTATCACGTCTTGTCAAGTGAGATTCTTAATTGAACCCCAAGTGGTTTCTAAAGTTCGAGTTTTCCTCGGTGTCCGTACCAACCCCTTCACCCATGATGTTGGGGACAAGAGGTTTCAGACACTTGAACTCCCTGGTCCCGGAGCCTCCCGTCAGACACACCTCATACTGGTAGCTCTGGGACAGGGTCCCCGTGCCGCTGACGCCGACTAGGTGGTCCGGAAAGGGCCCCTCAGGCACCGAGCAGCGACCCACCGAGGCCGCCCCGCCCCTCCTGCACAGCCACACCGCGACGAACACCAGCACCGAGAAGACAAAGAGCGACGACACGGACGCCAAGGCCACCACCAGGTAGACGGTGAGCGGGGCGGCCGGGGCCGCGTCCGCCGCTTCCGCTTCCGGGGCCGGCAGGTAGGGCTGCGAGAAGCCGTCCACCAGCAGCACGTGCAGCGTGACGCTGGCCGAGAGCGGTGGCTCGCCGTTGTCCTTGACCAGCACCAGCAGCCTGTGCTTGGCCGCGTCGCGCTCGCTCAGCAGCCGGGCCGTGCGCACCTCGCCGTTGTGCGCCCACACGCCGAAGAGGCCGGGCTCCGTGGCCTTGAGCAGCTGGTACGACAGCCAGGCGTTCTGGCCCGAGTCGCCGTCCACCGCCACCACCTTGGTCACCAGGTAGCCCGCCTCGGCCGCCCTGGGCACCAGCTCGGTGCAGGGCGCCGAGGCGTTCTGCAGCGGGTACAGCACGAAGGGCGCGTTGTCGTTGTCGTCCGCCACGAGCACGCGCACCAGCGCCTGGCTGCTGAGCGCGGGCGAGCCGCGGTCGGCGGCGCCCACGCGGAACTCGAACGCCCGCAGGGCCTCGTAGTCCAGGGACCTCAGGGCGAACAGGTGGCCGTTGTCCGGGTTGATGGATACCAGGGAGGCCAGGGGCACGTGCGGGTCGAGGGGCGGCAGCAGCGAGTAGGTGACCTGGGCGTTGGCGCCCGCGTCTCTGTCTGTGGCGCGGACGCTGCCGATGTGCAGGGCGGGGCTGTTGTTCTCGCGGACGGACAGGGTGTAGGAGGTCTGGGTGAAGGCGGGGGCGTTGTCGTTGACGTCGGACACCAGCACGGTTATGTTGTGCTCGGTTTTCAGCCTGGGGGTTCCCATATCTGTGACGGTGATGGTGATGTTGTACTTGGCTCTGCTCTCTCTGTCCAGCGCTCCTTCTGTTACCAAGGTGTAGAAATTTTCTGCAGAAATTTTCAGAAGGAATGGGAGATGGTCTTGGATGTAACACATCATTTTGCCATTGTCCCCGGCGTCTGGATCTGAAATTCCGAAAATAGCGACCACAGTGTCAGGGGTGTTTTCTGGGATATCATTCATGAGCAATGACATGGTCAATTCAGGGGCGTTGTCGTTTACATCCGTCACTTCTATGGCTACAGTGCATTTTCCTGAAAGACCCCCGCCGTCTGAGGCCTCAATTTCCATACGGTAAGATCGAATTTCCTCAAAATCCAACATTTTTTTTAATCGAATATCCCCCGTTACTGTGTTGATTTCAAAGGCCTGAATGACTTGATTTGATGATTGGAAAAATGAGTAGGAGAGCTCTCCGTGGGTCCCAGCATCCAAATCTCTGGCAGAGACAGTGATGACAAGGGAGCCTCTAGGGCTGTTCTCTGGGACCTGCACCTCGTAGAGCTGCCGAGCAAATTCAGGGGCGTTGTCATTTATGTCCAGGACCATGATGAGAACCTGGGAAGTCCCAGTCTTTGGAGGTGACCCACCATCCAGCGCCATGAGAGTTAACCTGAGCTCTGGCTGCTCCTCACGGTCCAGCTCTTTGGCCAGCACCAGCTCCGGGTATTTCCTGCCGTCGCTGCGATTTCGAGTGAAAAGTTGGAAATGGAAGTTGGTGCTAATTGTGTAGTTCTGAACTGTGTTACTGCCCACATCTAAATCTTGAGCTATTTTCAAAGGAAATGCAGTCCCTGTATGGCTACTTTCTGAGATTTTCAGTAGGATTTCATTTTCCAGGAACTCAGGGGCATGGTCATTTACGTCTTGGAGCTGTAATTCACCTTGAATAAACTGCACCGGGTTTTTCAGTAACACCTGGAAATGCAGTATACATGGATCCATGTCACCGCACAACTCTTCCCGGTCCAGTTTTTCTTTTAGGAGCAAATTCCCACTCTTGTGCTCGACCTGCAAATGCTGTTTATTCCCTTTGGAAAGAATCCGGGCGCCGCGCGAAGCCAGCTCTCCTAAGCCCAACCCCAGATCTTTTGCTAGGTTGGCCACAAATGAGCCGCTGTGTCTCTCTTCTAGAACGGAATACTTAATGACCTCACCACCCACCTCCCACAATAGTAATAGAATAATAATGGCAGTCACTTGCCTTTTTTGCGTCGCTTTGGGTAGCGGCGTCTCCATGGTTCCTCCGGGTCTAAAAGATGCAGTATGTAATCACAAAATAATTGCTTTGCAGCCAACTCTGCTATCTTGGTTCAGTAATCTTGAGTTAGCTCTTAACATTGACAGGGGGATAGCTGCCTCTGAAATCTTCTTTACCCATCAGTATAAATGTTTCCTTTGTGAGCTGCCAGAAGCGGATCGGTTTTTATGGAGTCGGGGAGCATGCAGCGACAGTTTTTCACTCTCTTAACCTGCAGCGCCACCAAGCGTTCTGCTTCACAACTTCAGGTAGTCTTTATTTCAAAGAGTAATGTAATAATAGCTAAACTGCATTGAACACCTTTTGGGTCATAGAGTGTTATAAACTCCTTTCCCCCTCACCTGTGATGCAGTTTTGTTCAAGTATCTAACAACAGTTGTGAGAGCAAAGTAATACCTATTTATCTATATATTCGTCTTCTCTATAAAGGTACAAGTTCAGTAGACAAAACTGGGCTCAAGATAAATTTATTTATTTAGTTAATAAGTATTTCTCTGTGCAGGAATTTTTCTAGCTTCTCAGGATAAAGCGGTAAATTAAACACAAAACTTCTTGCTCTCAGGAGCTTACATTCTGTTACAAAAATACTAATTTGTTCTATCGTGTTAGAAGAAGTTATAAAATTTTAAATCCAGTTTCTACTCCCAATCAAATTGCAGTGTGCCTGTAACTTTTGAAAAATGTGACTTCTTTTCAGTCTCTGTATACATAACCTTGGGGAATTTATTTTCCTTCATAAACTCATTGTGTGCATAGCTCACTAAAGTTGAGAAGAAATGCCCATTTGTTTTATTGGAAATCAGTAAGTTCTGAATTCAGGCAATGTCTTTCTGCAAACATGAAGAAGGCAATAAAGCCAATGAAGTCAAACATATACTTTCTAGGGAAGGGTTTTGACCTGTCAGCATTGGACAGGGCCCATCCCAGCGTACACCCTCTGGGACTGTGCAGATGGGGTTACTGAAAAAATCCACTGCAACAAGTAAAGGCATGTGGTTGGAGTAAGAATAGCAGAAGAAGCAGTTCCCTCAAAGAAGAATGGAGGAGGAGAGGGGAAATATCTGGGAATACAAAACAGTAAGGGTTCCCTACACTCATTGAATTGATCAGTAATCATCCCTGACAAAAGAGCCATGATAGTTCATTTATTTGGACACAGAACACAGCTAAATATAATTTAGTTAAGCCCAGTTCCATTTTAATTAAGGATAAAAAGAAAATATTCACTCAATTGTCACTGCCAGACTTTGACGGGACCTTGTAAATAGGGATATTTCATAAAATACTACAAATATAACCAACAAAAATAAAATCAAATATGGGTTAAACTGTGAAAGTAAATGATTTTGTGGTTAATAAAGATAAATGGTGCATACACAGCACTGGAAGGGAAAATCTGACATTAGCTAGTAACCTGCTACTCATAACTTACTTAGGGCTTGGCAGGTATCACACATATAGAAGGAGGAGGAGTTTGAAAAGTATAATTTGGATTTTACCAAAAATACCTCTGAACTTGCAAACTGTTAGACAAAGACAAGGAGATAAAATGTACTCTCAAGCACTTTATATTCTGTAATAGAGATTAGGGTGAACAAGGATGTTTTCTGTTTAGAAGGAAAGTTAAAACAGTGATATTTAATAATTTCACTTATTGGCAAGGATACTATATTGTAAAGAGAATATTAGTATTACTAATTCCTTGAAAGTTATTTTTTTAAATTCACTATTGGTATGTTAATAACATTTAGCAAATATTTATTAAGCATTTATAATTGGCTTGGTGTTGTTTTAAACAGGCCAGCATATTCTTACATGAAGCTGACAAACTGATTTAATGTGTTGACAATTTTGTTAAGTCTATATTCATAGAAAATATGTATTGACTATTGTGGTATACTGAAATACACATAAATATGAATGGCTATTTTAGCATTTAGTCATCTTTAGTGTTTATCTTTAGTTTTCCACACTTTAGTTACCCTAAACTTATACTGGGAATACAAAACAGTAAGTGTTCCCTACACTCATTGAATTGATTGGTAGTCATCCCTGACAAAAGAGCCATGATAGTTCACTTATATGGACACAGAACACAACTAAATATAATTTAGTTAAGCCCAGTTCCATTTTAAATGATATCAAATACATTCAATAATATCAATTACATTAAAATTTTAAATATCTGATTAAATAATATTAAATACATTAAAACTTTCCCTACATAGCAGTAGTGATGACAGTTGTCACCACTACATAGAAATACAATCCTAAGGACTTTGGAATATAATTTTTGTAAAAAGAATAGATTATTCAATTAAAATTTTTTTAAATAATGCAAATAAAAATTTACTTTTGTTCAAATTTTCAAATATACTTGAGTGAGAGTAATTTTTAAAAACTACTAACGATAATTTAGGGAAAATACTGTGCATACCCAGTACCTGATTTTTTAAAATTTCACCATAAGGAACAGTAATAAAATAATCAGGAAAACGGACCGTCAATAATATGCATTAATAACATGTATGTTTAACTTAAAAGAGATTTCTAACTTATTAAGTAGGGTTTAATAGAATAATCCGATACTTAACTGAACAGGAAACTATTCCGAACGGTGGGGTTTTCCTCCATTTCCCTCCTAGTGCCCTGGGGAGGGAAGTTAGGGTGAACAGGTTTCAGAAACTTGAACTCGCTGGTCCCAGGGCCTCCCGTCAGACACACCTCGTACTGGTAGCTCTGGGACAGGGTCCCCGTGCGCTGACGTCCCACCAGGTGGCCCGGAAAGGGGCCCTCGGGCACCGAGCAGCGACTCACCGAGGCCGCCCCGCCCCTCCTGCACAGCCGCACCGCGACGAACACCAGCACCGAGAAAACGAAGAGCGACGACACCGACGCCAAGGCCACCACCAGGTAGACGGTGAGAGGGGCGGCCGGGGCCGCGTCCGCCGCTTCCGCTTCCGGGGCCGGCAGGTAGGGCTGCGAGAAGCCGTCCACCAGCAGCACGTGCAGCGTGACGCTGGCCGAGAGCGGCGGCTCGCCGTTGTCCTTGACCAGCACCTGCAGCCTGTGCTTGGCCGCGTCGCGCTCGCTCAGCAGCCGGGCCGTGCGCACCTCGCCGTTGTGCGCCCACACGCCGAAGAGGCCGGGCTCCGTGGCCTTGAGCAGCTGGTACGACAGCCAGGCGTTCTGGCCCGAGTCGCCGTCCACCGCCACCACCTTGGTCACCAGGTAGCCCGCCTCGGCCGCCCTGGGCACCAGCTCGGTGCAGGGCGCCGAGGCGTTCTGCAGCGGGTACAGCACGAAGGGCGCGTTGTCGTTGTCGTCCGCCACGAGCACGCGCACCAGCGCCTGGCTGCTGAGCGCGGGCGAGCCGCGGTCGGCGGCGCCCACGCGGAACTCGAACGCCCGCAGGGCCTCGTAGTCCAGGGACCTCAGGGCGAACAGGTGGCCGTTGTCCGGGTTGATGGATACCAGGGAGGCCAGGGGCACGTGCGGGTCGAGGGGCGGCAGCAGCGAGTAGGTGACCTGGGCGTTGGCGCCCGCGTCTCTGTCTGTGGCGCGGACGCTGCCGATGTGCAGGGCGGGGCTGTTGTTCTCGCGGACGGACAGGGTGTAGGAGGTCTGGGTGAAGGCGGGGGCGTTGTCGTTGACGTCGGACACCAGCACGGTTATGTTGTGCTCGGTTTTCAGCCTGGGGGTTCCCATGTCAGTGACGGTGATGGTGATGGTGTACTCGGCTCTGCTCTCTCTGTCCAGCGCTCCTTCTGTTACCAAGGTGTAGAAATTTTCAACGGATGGTCTTAGAAGAAAGGGGAGATTGTCATCTATAGAACAAGTAACCTGTTGGTTATGTCCAGAATCTGCATCTGATACACTGAAAACTGCCACTATGATCTCAGGCAGGTTTTCAGGGATGGGGCTGGTAAGTGACGACATAGTCAATTCGGGAGCATTGTCATTCACGTCCAGGACCTTGATGACTAAACTGCATTTTCCTGATAGTCCCCCACCATCTGTGGCCTCAACATCCACCTGATATGATTGAAATTCCTCAAAATCCAATGTCTTTCTCAGTCGAATTTCTCCCGTATTTGCGTTTATTTCGAAGGGTTGGTTAACATCATCGACTTGAAATAAGGCATAAGATACCTCCCCAAAAGATCCTGCGTCTAAATCCCTCGCTGAGACGGTGAGAACCAGAGAGCCCAGGGAGCTATTTTCAGGGACTTGAGCCTCATAGAACTCCTGAGCAAACTCGGGGGTGTTGTCATTGCTGTCCAAGACCACGATCTGAATTTTTGTGGTCCCAGACCGGGGCGGAGACCCGCCATCCAGCGCTGTGAGGATTAGCCTGAGCTCAGGCTGCTCCTCACGGTCCAACGCCTTGTCCAGTACCAGCTCTGGGGACTTCCTGCCGTCCTTGCGGTTCCGAGTGACAACGTGGAAGTGAGGATTGGAGCTGATTTTGTAGCTCTGAAGGCTGTTGCTACCAGCGTCTAAATCCTGTGCCATTTTCAAAGGAAATACCTTTCCTGGCATAGTAATTTCTGATATTTTTAGTAGCATTTCTCTAGCGGGGAACTCTGGGCTGTGGTCATTTATATCTCTAATTAGCAAGGCAGCCTGAAAAAACTGCAACGGATTTTCCAGTAACACTTGGAAGGGTAGCACACAGGGCTCAGTAGAGCCGCAAAGCTCCTCCCGGTCCAGTTTTTCATTTAGCAGCAAATCATAGGTCTCTGGATCAAACTGCAAATACTGCCTATTCCCCTTAAAAACAACCCGGGCGGCCCGGGCAGCCAGCTCTCCCATCCTGAGTCCCAGGTCCTTTGTCAGGTTGGCCACAAATGTGCCACTTTCTGTCTCCTCCAGTATAGAATACTGAATCGATTCTGAACCTGCCTCCCACAAAAGAATCAATATAATGAAGATCACCACTTGCCTTTTCTTATGATGTACTTTTGTTTGCACCATCTCCATGGTTATGTCTGGTTCCAGAGGAAAAATCCTTTTCCGATGCCAATCACCACGTCCACCGTTGACCCTCCAAAATGTCTGCTATAAAATTTCAAATTCGTTCTTATAATTTGTCTGGTGGCGTCCGCTCCCCGAACACTTCTATCTTAGCTTTAGCCGTGTGTTCCGTATTTTTTTCTTGGGTTTCTCCGTGAAATGGAGTCCACTGAATGCAGAGCTTTTATCCATTCTCTTAGCCTGCACTGCCACCATGCGTTCAAATTAATAACTTTGTGGGGTGTTGCAGGTCAACACCACATCCAAAATCTGAGCATTAAAAGGTTTTTTTAAAAGTCAGTGTTTCTCAAACTGTAGTGTGTGAAACACATGCATAAAGACTTACCTGGGAGTCTCGGGGTGTTTTTGCAAAGTCAATTCCTGAGCTCCCCTCCAGAACTTGAATCAAATTCTCTGGCAGTACTAACAGAAATTTGCACTTCAGTCTTTCTTCTTAAGTGATTCTGATGCGAACTAACACATTTAAGAATCATTCCCTCAGGTAATGTAAACTTCCTATAACCAACTTTTATTCATTGGCAGTGCAGTTTATCTCTGAGGAGCAGTGTAATTTCTGAATCCAAGTATACGATTTAATTGTCCCATCAACAAACTATACAAAATGTAAAAGTTGGTTAGCAAGACCAATCTTAAAATACACAATCATTTCTCTAAATTTTATGGCTAATAAAATGATATGAACAACATACTTACTTTGTTTTGTGGGCACACCTGCACACTACAGGGAACAATTAGGCTATTAAGAAAATTGAGGCCAAGAAATACTTATGATAGAAGTATCTAATCAAATTAAAGTATTTAAAAGAGGGACTAGGAGCAATCAGGTATCTGTCATAAGTAAGCATTTTAGGATTCCCTTCATTTTTGTATGGGTAGAAATGGTCATGATTTTATTAGTGGTCTTCATTTTATTGTAACTTTTGGGTCAAATTTCCCTGCTATATTAAGTAATTAATCAAGGTCCAAATATATTGCCCTGTTGTAAGAGCATATGCAATGCAGAAAACAAACATTCAAGAATCACCTCTACCAGTCTCTCACAAGGATGACACTAGGTCCTATAAATATAGACCAAATAAGGTAGTGTGAAAGGTGAATTATATTTGAGTGGATACCCTGGAATTCAATGATGGTTCATCATGGCTATATTCATTCACAGCTCACCAATTTCTGCTCAGATAAATTGGAAAATGTATCTCTAAACTTCCTGAGAATACATTAAATGGGTCACTGCATATCTGAGTACACAAAATACACCAAACATAATTCATTTAAGAATGATTTCATATTTATTGAGAGGTGAAATCAATCGAGTTCAAGCAAAATTCACTTCAGGTAAGGAGTGAATAATGGAGGATTAAAAATGAGGATATTTTTCAAAATACTTCAACTCTAGCTAAAATAAATAAAGCTAAATAAATCTAAACTCTGAACAGATGAAGTCATTTTGTAGTTGAAAAGCACCTCTGTCTACCCAGAAGGATAAAATTAAGATCATTTTGTTTCACGATAAATGTTACTGAGAACAGACTTCCTTGAGGATCTGAATAACAGAATACACTGATGAAGTAAAACCAACAATCATAAACATCTTGGATGGGTTTAGTTTCTTCTCTGAAACAAAATTATTTCTAGCTCAATCCTAAATGCTTCCTCCTTTCAGTGGGCAGTCTGAGTTCTGATTCCAACTTAATGGCATCGCTGGCATCCACAGAGTCCTTTATTCACTCTCTTTGCCTGAAGGCATCCTCAAATGCAGCTTATTAAATTATTTTTTCATTTTAAAGCAAATCTTAATTATTAGTACAGTATGTGTAAAAAATCAAGTTAGATCATTGAAGTGTCTGTGAGAGCATTACCTGTTATGATAGAAAGAAGATAGTATCTTTTTGTTATCTTCTTTGGTTTCCTCTTTTTCTAAAACTTATTTTATTTATTTATTTTTGGCTGCGTTGGATCTTCGTTGCTGCACGCGGGCTTTCTCTAGTTGTGGCAAACGGGAGCTACTCTTCGTTGACGTGCATGAGCTTCTCATTGCGGTGGCTTCTCTTGTTGCAGAGCATGGGCTTTAGGCGCGGGGGCTCCAGTAGTTGTGGCTCGTGGGCTCTAGAGTGTAGGTTCAATAATTGTGGTGCACAGGCTTAGTTGCTCTGCGGCATGTGGGATCTTTCTGGACCAGGGCTCGAACCCATGTCCCCTGCATTGGCAGGTGGATTCTTAACCACTGCGTCACCAGGGAAGCCCCTCTTTTAAAAAAAAAAAATTTTTTTTTTGGCAGCATTGGCTCTTTGTTGCTGTGCACGGGCTTTCTCTAGTTGTGGTGAGCAGGGGCTACTCTTCATTGCGGTGCGCGGGCTTCTCATTGCAGTGGCTTCTCTTGTTGCAGAGCACGGGCTCTCAGGCCTGCGGGCTTCAGTAGTTGTGGCACGACGGCTCAGTAGTTGTGGCTCACGGGCTGTAGAGTGCAAGCTCAGTAGCTGTGGCGCACAGGCTTAGTTGCTCCGCGGCATGTGGGATCTTCCCAGACCAGGGCTGGAACCCATGTCCTCTGCATTGACAGGCGGATTCTTAACCACTGCACCACCAGGGAAGCCCCAAGAAGATAGTATCTTAATGTAACCCCAAAAGATATCAGTTGGGTATGTGAAGAAACTGCCTTTTTGGAAAGTGGATTACATTAGATTCCATCAGGAAAATGCTTCTCAGTTGCTTTGATTTGATCGGCTAGAGTTGAATTGACTTCGCTTTTACAAACGTCTCACAAGGAATAATTCATTTCAAGTCTTTATTATGGAAAAAGTTCAACATATACAAAGTAAACAGCATAAACTTGCATGTACATATCACCCAGCTTCACAACATTCTGTCTTGTTTCATCTGTACTTTTTCCTCCACTTTATGCCTCCCACTCAGTGTTTTTTTTGTATAGCTCTTTTTTTTTTTAACATCTTTATTGGAGTATAATTGCTTTACAATGGTGTGTTAGTTTCTGCTTTATAACAAAGTGAATCAGTTATACATATACATATATCCCCATATCTCTTCCCTCTTGCATCTCCCTCCCTCCCACCCTCCCTATCCCACCCCTTTAGGTGGTCACAAAGCACCGAGCTGATCTCCCTGTGCTATGGGGCTGCTTCCCACTAGCTATCTATTTTATGTTTGGTAGTGTATATATGTCCATGCCACTCTCTCACTTTGTCCCAGCTTACCCTTCCCCCTCCCCATATCCTCAAGTCCATTCTCTAGTAGGTCTGTGTCTTTATTCCCGTCTTACCCCTAGGTTCTTCATGACCATTTTTTTGTTTGTTTTAGATTCCATATATATGTGTTAGCATACGGTATTTGTTTTTCTCTTTCTGACTTACTTCACTCTGTATGACAGACTCTAGGTCCATCCACCTCACTACAAATCTCAATTTCTTTTCTTTTTATGGCTGAGTAATATTCCATTGTATATATGTGCCATATCTTCCTTATCCATTTATCTGTTGATGGACACT
Source organism: Lipotes vexillifer (assembly GCF_000442215.2). NCBI lineage: Eukaryota > Metazoa > Chordata > Mammalia > Artiodactyla > Lipotidae > Lipotes > Lipotes vexillifer. The sequence continues at coordinate 8,761,835 of NW_006788200.1, read as the reverse complement.
TAGGTTGCTTCCATGTCCTGGCTATTGTAAATAGAGCTGCAATGAACATTGTGATATATGACTCTTTTTGAATTATGGTTTTCTCAGGGTATATGCCCAGTAGTGGGATTGCTCAGTCGTAGGGTAGTTATATTTTTAGTTTTTTAAGGAACCTCCATACTGTTCTCCATACTGGCTGTATCAATTTACATTCCCACCAACAGTGCAAGAGTGTTCCCTTTTCTCCACACCCTCTCCAGCAATTATTGTTTGTAGATTTTTTGATGATGGCCATTCTGACCGGTGTGAGATGATATCTCATTGTAGTTTTGATTTGCATTTCTCTAATGATTAATGATGTTGAGCATTCTTTCATGTGTTTGTTGGCAATCTGCATATCTTCTTTGGAGAAATGTCTGTTTAGGTCTTCTACCCATTTTTGGATTGGGTTTTTTGTTTTTTTCATATTGAGCTGCATGAGCTGCTTGTAAATTTTGGAGATTAATCCTTTGTCAGTTGCTTCATTTGCAAATATTTTCTCCCATTCTGAGGGTTGTCTTTTCATCTTGTTTATGGTTTTCTTTGCTGTGCAAAAGCTTTTAACTTTCATTAGGTCCCATTTGTTTATTTTTGTTTTTATTTCCATTTCTCTAGGAGGTGGGTCAAAAAGGATCTTGCTGTGATTTATGTTATAGAGTGTTCTGCCTATGTTTTCCTCTAAGAGTTTTATAGTGTCTGGCCTTACATTTAGGTCTTCAATCCATTTTGAGTTTATTTTTGTGTATGGTGTTAGGGAGTGTTCTAATTTCATTCTTTTATATGTAGCTGTCCAGTTTCCCCAGCACCACTTATTGAAGAGGCTGTCTTTTCTCCACTGTATATTCTTGCCTCCTTTATCAAAGGTAAGGTGACCATATGTGCATGGGTTTATCTCTGGGTTTTCTATCCTGTTCCATTGATCTATTCTATTTTTGTGCCAGTACTGTATAGTTCTTTTCTTAAGATAATGTTTACACAAATTGAAATGCACCAATCTTAACTGTATCATTTTTAACAAATGGATCCATCAGTGTTAAAGATAATGAACGTTTCCATGATTCACTGGGAACTGTCTTAATTATATTTTCCAGGTTAATTTTAATAATTAGGTGGCAAAATATTGGTCTCCTCTGGACACAACACAGAAAGGTAAACAATGTAAAAAATCACCATGTCCCATGCTCTTTTTTGCTTATGTATGCTAATTTGAAGTGACCATTTCAAGATTAATTTAGTTGTATTATTACCAGTGAGTTGAAATAGTACTTTAACTGATGAAACATTGTAAAGTGTGTTAAACTTAATTTTATTTAGTTAACTTATAACTGTTGCATAGCTGATCAAGCTGATTTCCATTTATATGCCACGTGTGTGTGTTTTCCTTTCATTCCATTATAACATTTAAAAAATCTTCAAGTTATTAAAAATGAAAGATAAAGACTAAACTTCAAGGATGGATTGAACCTCTTGGAAATCTTTCTAAATTTAGTCATGTGCAAGGAAAAACACAATTATTCAGGGAAAAGACAGAAATGATATATAAGCCAATAACTTATGAAAACCTTTCAACTGATGTGATATATGCAGCAGAAAAGTTTAAAAATATAAACAGTTTGATGCTAAACACATTTGAGATCTGAGATGGTTGGGGAAGATCATTCACTTCAATATATTTGAAAAATTTCCCTTGAGACTTTGTGTTTGACCCATGGATTAGTTAGAAGTGTGTTGTTTAGTTTCCAAGTGTTTGAAGATTTTCCTGTTATTTTTCTGTTGATTTTTTAGTTTGATTCCATTGTGGTTGGAGAACCCATGCTGTATGATTTCAATTTTTAAAAATTGGTTGAAGTTTGTATTATGGACTTGTTTAAATGGTCTGTCTTATATATGTTCTCTGAGCATTTGAAAAGGATGTGTATTCTGGAGTTGTTGGGTGGGTGTTCTATAAATATGTTGGTTGATGGTATTGAGTTTTCTGCATTCTTGCTGATTTTCTGCCTAGTTGTTCTGTCAGTTGAGATAGGGATGAGAGAGGGTGTTTAAGTCTCCAACTTTAATTATGGATCTATTTCTCCCTTCAGTTCTATCAGGTTTTGCTTCACATATTTTTCAACTCTGTTGTTTGGTGTGTACATATTTAGGCTTTCTATGTCTTCTTTTATCATTATATAATGTCCTACTATATCTCCAATATCATTTTCTTTGCATAATATATTTTTCTATCTTCTTACTTTCAATCTGCCTGTATCATTATATATATTTTCTAATTAATTAATTTTTGGCTGCATTGGGTCTTCATTGCTGTGCGTGGGTTTTCTCTAGTTGCGGCGAGTGGGGGCTACTCTTTGTTGTGGTGTGTGGGCTTCTCACTGCAGTGGATTCTCTTGTTGCAGAGCATGGGCTCTAGGTGAGCAGGCTTCAGTAGTTGTGGCTCACGGGCTCTAGAGCGCAGGTTCAATAGTTGTGGTTGACAGGCTTAGTTGCTCCTCAGCCTGTGGGATCTTCCCAGACCAGGGCTCGACCCTGTGTCCCCTGCACTGGCAGGCGGATTCTTAACCACTGTGCCACCAGGGAAGCCCCTGTATCATTATATTTGAAGTGAAGTTTCCTATAGACAGCATATGGTTGGTCATTTTTAAAAACCCATTCTGCCCATCTCTGTTTTAATTGGTGTGTTCAGACCATTTACATTTAATATAATTATTGATATATTAAAGCTTAAGTCTGCCATTTTATTTGTCTATCTTTTCTTTCTCCATTTTCTTTTTTCTGTCTTCTTGTGGGTTATTAGAATGTTTTTTAGAATTCTACTTTGATTTCTCTATAGTGGGTTTTAGTGTATCACTTTGTATAGCTTTTATAGTGGTTGGCCCACACATAACTTATCACAGTTTACTGGTTGTCATTTTACCAGTTCAAGAGAAGTGTTGAAAACCTTCCTCCCTTTACATACCTTTACTCTCCCCCATTTATAATTGTCTTAAATATTTCCTCTACATACATTTTGAACTATATCAGACAGTATTATAATTTTGGATTCAACCGTCAAACATAATTTAGAAAACTAAATTCTAAAAAGGAGAAGGAAAGTCTATTGTGTTTACCCATATTTTTGTTTACTGTGTTCTTCCTTCTTTCCTGATGTTCCAAGATTACTTTTTTTATTGATTCCTTTCTGTTTGGAGAACTCCCTTTAGCCTTTTTTTTTTTTTTTTTTTTTTTTAGGGTAGGACTACTGGCAACAAATTTCCTCCAGGAGGATATTTTCACTGGACATAGAATTCTGGGTTAATTTTTCTTTTCTTTCATCACTTGGAAAATACACCATTTTCTTCTGACATCCATGGTTTCTGATGAGAAATCTACTCTCATTCAGATAGTTATTGCCCTATGGGTAATGTGTCATTTCTTTCTTGCTGTTTTTAAGATTTTTTCCTTCTTTTTAGTTTTCAGAAATTTGACTATGTCTTTTGGTATAAATTTTTTGTTTGTTTGTTTATCTTGCTTTGGATTTGTTTGACTTCTTGAATCTCTGGGTCTCTATTTTTTGCCACATTTGGAAAGTCTTCTCCTCTCCTTCTGGAATTCTAGTGACACAAATATTAGATCTCTTGGTATTGTCCAACAGGTACCTGAGGCTCTGTTAATTTTTACACTCTGTTTTCTCTCTTTTGCTCAAATTGGGTACATAATTGCTACTGTTCTATCTTCTAGTTCCCAGACTCTTTGTCTTCCTGTTGTTGAGCTCATCCACTGTTTTTCATTTCAATGATTGTATTTTTAATTTGTAAAAATTCCATTGGTATTCCTTTATATTTCTTTATTTCCTTGCTGCCACTTTACATTTCTTTTCTGAGAATATTTTTTCTTTTGTTTCAAGCATGTTTATAATTGCTCATTGAGGCATTTTTCAGTCCACTTAAAAATCATTCTCGGATATTTCCAACATCTCTTTCATCTTGGTGTTGGCATCTTTTAATAGTCTATTTTATTCACTTCGATATTTTTCTAGTTGTTGGTATGACCCAGGTAGTACCTTCCTAGATGTGCCTGTACCCAAAAGGAACTCTTGCTCAAGTGCATGAGGAGATGTATTCAAGAATGCTTATAACGGTATTATTATGGTAACAAAACTCTTGGAGCAACCCAAAAGTCAATCAACAGTAAAATGAATTTAAAGGTGAAGGTGTATTTATATAATGGAATACTGTAGAGTGGTGTAAATGAATGAACTGCACTAACATGGATGAATTCAATACCATAATGTTTGAAAAAAGCAAGCCCACAGATGATCCATACTACATGAATCCATTTATATAAATTTCAAAGACAGACAAAAATCAAAAAATGTATTATTTAGCTATATATGCATATCTGATATAATTACAAAGAATAACAAGTAATTAATTAAAAATTCAGGATAGTGGTTGATATAATGAGGGTGGAAGATGTTATCATGGAGGCACATAGGGATTTCCAAGGTCTTGGTATTGTTCTAATTCTTAAGCTGGGTGATGAACATTTTATTACTTTTATTTTAAATTGCACATATACATTGTATACACTTTTTGGAATGTTTAATAGATTTCAAAATAGAAAAAAATAGAAACAAAAAAGTAATGTCTTTGGGGTCAGGCTGCCTGGACTCAAATCCTGATTCCACCACTTACTAGCTAGGTAGCCTTGGGCAAGTTACTTTAATTCTGTATGTGCAGTTTGTTCATCTTTAAAATTGGCATACCAATTGTACCATTATTTTGAGGATTAAATGAGATACGTGTAAAGAATTTAGAAAACAGTAAGGTGCATAGAAATTGTATAATAGTAATAATAATAATACATTGTATGTAACATATAATTTTAATAATTATTAGTTTCCCTCCAGACCTTCCTTCAAAAACATTAAGGCTCATTTCTAAAGAAATAAAAGAAATTTTTTTGGAGAACACTAGGATATTTTAGTGGAGATTTTAGGAGTCCCAGCATAAAACCTCTGTATCCTGACACTTGCCGGGCCACATCCTGAAAAGAATTCTTTGCCCATTCATTACAATGCCCCTTAAAGTAAAGTCTGATATTTTATAAACCTGGCTCTGCACTACCTCACATGGAGCACCATGTCAAAATTTCCACTCAGGACAGAAACTTGGGTGCAGACCACCTTATCACACAAAAGCAGAGAAGACTTGGGACTTCCCTGGTAGTCCAGTGGTTAACACTTCACCTTCCAATGCAGGGGATGCAGGTTTGATCCCTGGTCAGGGAGCTAAGAACCCACATGCCTCACAGCCGAGAAACCAAAACATAAAACAGAAGCAATACTGTAACAAATTCAATAAAGAATTTTAAAATGGTCCACATCAAAAAAATCTTGAATAAAAACAAAGCAGAGAAGAGAAAACAGCAATTGCTACACACCAGCTACTCAGTTTCTTTTTCTTACATATGAACAGATAATCTATCACCAGACATATGAAAACCACAAATGACACAGAAACACAAAAAGAGAAATGCAACCTCCAGGAAACAGATCATTCAGGAAATAAAGTGAACTTTGAAAATCCCAAGTGCTACTATGGAAAAGACAAAATCAGATAATAAGAAAACTCTTAGGGATTTAAATATGCCACTAAAATTAAAAATTCAATAAAAATACTCAAAATAAAGTGAGGGACTAACTTTAAATTAGGATATAGAGGAAAAACCAAAGATGTAAAAGAGAAATATAAGAAAGATAAAGAAACAATTTAAAATGTTCAATATCCAACAAGTACAAGTCTCAGACAAACATAACAAGCTAAAGTTAGGAATACAATTATTAAGGAAATAATACTAGAGATGAAAAAATCCCAGATATGAAAAGGCACGAATCGTTAGAATGTATAAAACATTGAATGACATAAGTAACATGTAAGACATTTATGAAGTGGAAGCGAAAACTAAATGCATTTTCAGATATGCAGAGACACAGAAAGTTTATTTTTGTGCTTTCTCTCTTAAGAAGCCACTAGAGGATATACTGTAGCAAAGAGAAGGAATTAAAAAAAAAAAAAAGGAAAGAAGGAGACTTTTTTGAACCCTACCGCAATCACCTAACATAAGCCCAAATCCTCTAACTCCTTTGTAGGGCACTGTTACTTAGTTGACCCATGGTTCCCCATGGTGTGCAGTCTCCCTCATTATAAGTCAGTAAACTCACCTTTACTGACTATAATGTTCTATAGACAAACAAGGAATTCTTAGCTACAGTTGTAGAATGGGTCATTAACCCTAACTATATAAAAGTAAAAGCACATTTTTGAGAGGTTTGAAAGTATAAAGGAGAAACAAGTAACAGGAAAAATAAGAATTCTATTAGTTTCTTTCATGCAAGAAAATCAAAAGAAACTGTTGTTAGTGGAACAATAAATGGAGCTTTCAGTTTGAGCAGAGAAGTAACAGAAAATAGTGAGACAGCTATGTATGAAGGATATATGAGAGAAATTTTAAGTACCGGATACCAAACAACAATAGCATGAAATTAATTGTTTAAAGTTTATGAAAAAGTTACAAACATATTCTTTAGTGATAAGAAAGTATTTAAAAAGTTAGAAAATGAAGGTTTAAAAGTGCTTTCCAAAGGGATAAAATGAAAAACAGATATACCAGGTGTTGGCAGGAAGG
>NW_006788200.1:8723433-8755144 GCF_000442215.2 Lipotes vexillifer | reverse complement strand
AATGCTGAGGAACTGGTATATCCAGACACTGCTGAAAGCAATGTAAACTGGGACAACCACTTTGGAAAACTATTTGGAAATATCTACTAAAAGTGGACATGCACTTACTAAATAAGTAGCAATTCCACCCTTAGGTATATACCCAACAGAAATGCATATACATGTTTGTTGAAGGACATGTAAGAGAATGTTTATAGCAGCATTATTCAAACAGCCAAACGTTGCACCAACCCAAATATCCACATACAGTAAGATGGGTTATAAATTGTGACATATTCATACAGTGGAATACGATACAGCAACAAGAATGAAGAACTAAAATTAAAAGCAGTATCGCGGATAAATGTCATAAACATATTGTTGAGAAGCCAGATGCAAAACAGTTCACACTCTAGTATTCCATTTATATAAATTCAAAACAGGCAAAACTGAACTATAGTATTGGAAGTTGGAATATTTGTTATACTTGAGCTGGTAGTGATTTTAAGGGGTAATTTGTGTGGCACCTGCGATGCTAATAATGTTTCCTTTCTTCAAGATGCTGACACCAAGTATGTTCACTTTCTGAAAATACAGTGAGCTGTGTTAAGGATTTGTTCACTTTTCTGTATGTATGTTATAATTGAATTAAAATATTCATTTAAAGAATTACTTGCCAGTAGGATGAGAGCTAGGAAAGAAGTGTAAATAGAAGTGTTGGTTTTCATCATGCTTTCTCACATATTATATTTGTTATATGAATGTATTCCTTTGCAAACAAAATGAATATTATGTAAACATTTTAAATTTTTGCTATTTAGCATCAAATAACTTAGAGCGTGATGAAACAGAATGAATATAGAGAAAACAATATTTTATTAAGACAGTTCATTGGAACAAGTACCAACGGAAGGAGCAAAAATTTCAGGAAAATCAACAGCATGCAAGGATTTGGAATGGCACACTATAAATAAATGCAATGACAACAGAATTTAGTTTTCCAAAATTGGACAAGGTAAAGTTAAATGGACTAATTCATTACAAAAAGGAAATCAAGGCTATATCGGAAGATGGAATTTTTCTCCATGATGCCCTCAAATTCGGTATCTGGGGAAATTAGAGCTAAATGACAAATACCTTGCATCATAATGAGATCCCTAACTGAATCCAGCGCTATTACGGAAGTTGGCGTTTTCCTCTATTTCTTCACCAGCGCCCTGGGTCGGGAGGTTGGGGAGAATGGGCTTCAAGAATTTAAACTCATTTAACCCGGAGCCTCCCGTCAGACACACCTCGTACTGATAGCGTTGGGACAGGGTCCCCGTGCCGCTGACGTCCACCAGGTGGCCTGGAAAGTGGCCCTCGGGTACCGAGCAGCGACTCACCGAGGCCGCCCCGCCCCTCCTGCACAGCCGCACCGCGACGAACACCAGCACCGAGAAGACGAAGAGCGACGACACCGACGCCAAGGCCACCACCAGGTAGACGGTGAGCGGGGCGGCCGGGGCCGCGTCCGCCGCTTCCGCTTCCGGGGCCGGCAGGTAGGGCTGCGAGAAGCCGTCCACCAGCAGCACGTGCAGCGTGACGCTGGCCGAGAGCGGCGGCTCGCCGTTGTCCTTGACCAGCACCAGCAGCCTGTGCTTGGCCGCGTCGCGCTCGCTCAGCAGCCGGGCCGTGCGCACCTCGCCGTTGTGCGCCCACACGCCGAAGAGGCCGGGCTCCGTGGCCTTGAGCAGCTGGTACGACAGCCAGGCGTTCTGGCCCGAGTCGCCGTCCACCGCCACCACCTTGGTCACCAGGTAGCCCGCCTCGGCCGCCCTGGGCACCAGCTCGGTGCAGGGCGCCGAGGCGTTCTGCAGCGGGTACAGCACGAAGGGCGCGTTGTCGTTGTCGTCCGCCACGAGCACGCGCACCAGCGCCTGGCTGCTGAGCGCGGGCGAGCCGCGGTCGGCGGCGCCCACGCGGAACTCGAACGCCCGCAGGGCCTCGTAGTCCAGGGACCTCAGGGCGAACAGGTGGCCGTTGTCCGGGTTGATGGATACCAGGGAGGCCAGGGGCACGTGCGGGTCGAGGGGCGGCAGCAGCGAGTAGGTGACCTGGGCGTTGGCGCCCGCGTCTCTGTCTGTGGCGCGGACGCTGCCGATGTGCAGGGCGGGGCTGTTGTTCTCGCGGACGGACAGGGTGTAGGAGGTCTGGGTGAAGGCGGGGGCGTTGTCGTTAACGTCGGACACCAGCACGGTTATGTTGTGCTGGGTTTTCAGTCTCGGTGTCCCCATATCTGTGACGGTGATGGTGACGTTGTATTCCGCTCTGCTCTCTCTGTCCAGTGGCCTCTCGGTCACTAGGGTGTAAAAGTTTTTGAATGTGGGTTTCAAAAGAAAGGGGAGATCATTCTGGATGGAGCAAACCATCCTACCGTTGTCCTCGGAATCTGGATCTGAAACACTGAAAACGGCCACCACAGTCTCTGGGGAGTTTTCTGGGGTAGAGCTGGTGAGTGTCGACATGGTCAGTTCGGGGACGTTGTCGTTCACATCCACCACCTCTATAACTACAGTGCATTTTCCTGAAAGGCCCCCGCCATCTGTGGCTGCAATCTCCACGTTATAATATCGAGTTGCCTCGAAATCCAATGCCCTTTTCAGACGAATTTCTCCTGTTATTTCGTCTATTACAAATGGTTGAGTAGCTTCATCACCTTGGAATAGAGCGTAGGCTACATTCCCATTCATTCCTGCATCTAAGTCTCGGGCGGAGACAGCGACAACTAAGGAGTTTAGGGGGCTGTTCTCCGGAATCTGTACCTCATAGACCGACTGTAAAAACTCAGGGGCGTTGTCATTGATGTCCACGACTTCAATGTGGACTGCAGTGGTCCCGGACCTGGGCGGAGCCCCACTATCCAGCGCCGTGAGGGTTAAACTGAGTTCAGGCCCTTCCTCCCGATCCAGCGGTTTGTCCAGCACCAGCTCTGGGTATTTTCTGCCATCTCCGCGATTATGAGTGACAACATGAAAATGGGAGTTGGGGCTGATTGTGTAATTCTGAATAGTGTTGCTACCTATGTCAAAGTCCTGAGCTATTTTCAAAGGAAACACAGTCCCTGTCTGGACGTTTTCTGGGATTTTTAGGAGCATTTCCCTCTCGAGGAACTCTGGGGAATGGTCATTTATATCTGTGAGCTGCAGATCAGCTTGAAAAAACTGCACCGGGTTTTCCAGTAACAGTTGGAAATGCAGTAGGCAGGGATCTGTCGCCCCACACAGCACCTCCCGGTCTAGTTTTTCATATAGAAACAAATTCCCGGTCGTTACATCCAGCTGCAAGAGCTGTTTATTTCCTTTGTAATGGATTCGCGCACCCCGAGTGGCCAGTTCCCCCACCCTGAGCCCCAGGTCTTTTGCCAGGGTGGCCACAAAAGACCCACTTTCAGTTTCTTCTGGCATGGAATACCTAACTGCTTCAGAGCCAGCCTCCCACAAAAGCAACAGTATAGCAAGAAAGATAACTTGCCTTTTCTGTAGCGTTTTTGCTGGTGCAGTCTCCATTGTTCAGACCCGGTTCAAGAACTTGCAGTTTCTTCAACTCCGTATGCAATCAACCCAGATGATTTGGTTAAGTAAACTCGAATTAGATCTTTCTGACTGACCTGCAGTAGAACGATGCCCTTCTCTGGAGATCTCTGCCTCTAGATCTTATGTAAAATGCTTCCTTCTTTTAGAAAGCATTCAGAGTTCTGATTCCCAGCTAAATGGCTTCCCGGGTATCCACAGAGCCATTCATTCCTACTCCTAGCCTGCAGCACCACCAGGCGTCCTTATTTACTATTGCATATAGTATTTGCCGTCTCTTTCCAAGTTAGAACCTTTTAAGTCACAGAAGTGTTCCCAGTTGTATCTCCACTTCTCAGTGATTGTAAGTTCTAAATAAACATGTGCTAAGTTAACTTCCAGCGAAAGAATACTATTCAGAACTAAAACACTAGTACTCCTCATAAAATATCTTTTGAGTACTTGAAGAAACTTTCTTTTGTGTGATTCTTATTTGATTATATTCACGAAATAAGCAATAATGGCTGTTTACAAAAGTTTACACTATTAAAGTTATTTTTATTTTTAAATATTACATATTAGAAAAGGGCATAAATCATGAGTGTACAACTCAAAAAATTTTCAGGAAGTAAACACACTCATAAGCAAAGCCTAAATTAAAATTAAAATGTTACAAAAACCCTAGAAGCCCCCACCTCTCATTGTCTGGTCACTACTCTCCCCGCTAAAGGTAAGCACTCTCCTGATTTCTATTATCATAGAGCTTGTGTGTGTCTTTTTTATACAAATGGTGTTGTAGAGTGTTATGTTTGTCTTCTTTCACTCAACATTACCTTTGTAAAATTCATCTGTTACATATTGTTCTAATTTATTTTATTCTCATTGCTTTATGTTATTCTATTGTATGACTATACCACCATTTGTTTTTTTATTCTCCAGTTGATGGACACTGGGGTTTTTCAGTTTGGGAATATTTTGAGTAGTGCTGCTATGAACACTCTTGTATATGTCTTTTGGTGTCTATGTGTGCATTTATATTTACTATATTCCTAGGAGTTAGACTGTTGTGCCTTAAGATGTGCACATATATATATAGCTTTAATAGATATTGCAAAACAGTTTTCAACTGTGTTTTTACCAAAACCAGCAGAGTGAGAGTTCCAGTTGCTCCATATGCTTGTCAACATTTGATAATATCTTTTAATTTTAACCTCTCTGATGAGTGTGTAATGATGTCATATTGTAATTTTAATTAGCATTTCCCTGATGATTAATTAAATTGAGCACATTTATCACAAGGTTATTTTTATTAGTGTATATTCTTGTGAAGTACATAAGTCTTTTGTCTATTTTTCTATTTAGGTTATTTGTCTTTTTTTCTTATTAATCTTTAGAAGTTCCTTATATATTCTGGGTATAAGTACTTTTTTAGAAGTATGTATTGCAAATATTCTCTCCCATTCTATGGCATGCATTTTAACTCTCTTGTGATATCTTTGAAGAACAAAACTTCTTAACTTTTACTCTAATTTTTCAATATTTTTTATTTATGGTTAGAACTTTTTGTGTTTTCTTTAAATCTTTGCATACACTAAAGTCAAGAAAATATTGTTGTATGGTGCTTTTGAAAAATTAATTACTTTACTTTTCACATTTAGAGCTATAATCCTCCTGAAATTATTTTTTCATGTTAATGAGGTTAGGGTCAAATTATTTTTTTTTCATATAAATATCCAAATGACTGCACCATCTATTGAAAAGAAGTTCCATTCCCAGTTGTTTCTGACGTGCCATTTTTTTCATAAATCAGGGATCCATAGTTCTGTTCAAGAGTCTTTTTTTCCCATTTTTCTCTTTGTTTATCCCACAACACAATATTATCTTAATTACTATACTTCATAATAGGTTTTATTATCTGATTGCTAAGTCCTCCAGTTTTATTCTTTTTCTTTAAGACTGCTTTGGTTATTATTGTCCCTTTGTATTTCCATATAAACTTTACCTTTCTCTTTTTTTAAAGATTTTTTTTTGATGTGGACTATTTTTTTTTAAGTCTTTATTGAATTTGTTACAGTATTACTTCTGATTCATGTTTGGATTTTTGGCCACAAGGCATGTGGGATCTTAGCTCCCTGATCAGGGACTGAACCCACATCCCCTGCATTGGAAGGCGAAGTCTTAACCACTGAATGGCCAGGGAAGTCCCCATATAAACTTTAGATTCAGCTTGTCAGCTTCCACAAAGAAATCTGAAGTTTTGTTTAGGATTTTATTGCATCTGTAGATTGAGAAGAACTGACATATTCCCAATATTGAGTCTTCCAACTATTGAACATTATCTATTCCTCTGTTTATTCAGATATTTAACTTTTCTCAATAATATTTTATATTTTTCAGTGTAGAAGTCTTATGCATATTGTTATGCTTGTTTCTAGATATTTGATATTTCTAAGACTATTGTAAATGATGCTTGACATTTTTAATTTTCTGGGTTTTGTTGCTGTATAGAAATACAATTATTATTTGCATGTAGACCTTATATCCAGTAGCATTACTTACTTCATTTATTAATCCTAATAGTCTGCAGATTGTGACTTTTAATGTGTAGAATCATGTCATTTTTAAAAAAGACTTATTTCTTCTCTTCCAATGATTGTTTCTTTTTATTTTTTCTTTGCTTTATTCCACTGGTTAGAACCTATAGTAAAACACTGAAGTGAAATAGTAAAGGCAAGCATTCTTGTCTCATTCTTTATCCCTGAGGGAAAGTTTTAAATAATTTACCATTAAGGATAATGTTTACTGTAGGTTTTAAAATACTTTCTGAAAGTTCCCTTCTGTTTTCAGTTTGCTAACAATTTTACCATGAGTGTGTGCTCACTAGTGACTTTTTTCTGTATCCATTGAGGTAATCATATGATTTTCCTCCTTTACCTGTTAATGTAATGTAGTATATTGATGGGATTTGCATTCCTAAAATAACACAGTTTTCTCATAATTTATTATTTCTCTTTTATATATTTCTGAATTTTATTTACTGATATTTTGTTTAGAATTTTTCCATCTGTGTTTGTAAGAGATTGGTCTCTAGTTTTCCTTCCTTATGATGTCCTCTTCAGGTTTGGATGTCATAATCCATTGAAGTCATGCTGGTACCCAAAAAATCTGGGAAATATTTCCTGTTTATCTGTCTTTCAAAAGATTTTGTATAAATTGGTGTTAGTTGTTCCATGCGTATTTAGAAGAATTCACTAGTGTGAACTGAAGTGGCAAGGTTTTTAATCACAAGTTTAATTTACTTAAGATATGACTAATCAGATTTCTTCTTGTTTCAGTTTTAGTATATTGTTTTTAAAAGATGTTTTCCATTTTACATAAATTATCAAATTTATTAGCATACAGTTGTTCATAACATCCTCTCTTATTTTTTAATGTCTGTAGGATTGGTAGTGATGTTCCTTTTTCATTCCTGATATTTATGATCGATGTTTTCTTTCTTTTTAACGTTAGTCTTATGAAGAGTTTTTAATAAGAGTTATTAATTATTACATGGAACCAACTTTAAGTTTTGTTAATCTTCTTGGTTGTTTATTTGTCAGCTTTGTATTTATTTATGTTTGTATATCTATATATATATATGTATTATTTTCTTCCTTCTACATTGGTATTTGATTTGTTCTTTTTCTAGCTTCTTCAGATGAAAGCTTAGATTTTTGTGTGTGTTTGGGACGGGTACCAAGGTTTGGGGGGATATGAGATAATGTTTCTAAATATTATCCAGCTGTAAACTTCACAAACATTCTATAACTTCTTAAAAACTACAACTGTCATTTCTCACTATAGCACCTGAATATATTCTAATTGATCTCAGTAAAAGATTTCTCTTATAGGTTTAAACGTTTCTAGTTTTGTTGAATGCTTATCTGAATCCATAACTTCAGATTTACAATTGTTAAGGGACAATTCCAACAGGATATTCTACCATCAACTCACACTCAACATTTCCAAAGCAAGCTCATCCTCCTCTATTTTGAATGTCCCCCTTTTCTTCTCCACCCCCTCCTTCATTTCTGAATTACCTTAAAGAAAATAGCATTCTTCCATCACTCAGGGTGAAAAGGTGGAATCACATTTTTTAAATTTTTATTTATTTATTTATTTTTCATTTTAACATCTTTATTGGAGTATAATTGCTTTACAATGGTATGTTAGTTTCAGCTTCACAACAAAATGAATCAATTATATATATACATATATTCCCATATATCTTCCTGCTTGTGTCTCCCTCCCTCCCACCCTCCCTATCCCACCCCTCCAGGTGGTCACAAAGCACTGAGCTGATCTCCCTGTGCTATGTGGCTGCTTCCCACTAGCTATCTACCTTACGTTTGGTAGTGTATATATGTCCATGCCTCTGTCTCGCTTTGTCACAGTTTACCCTTCCCCCTCCCCATATCCTCAAGTCCATTCTCTAGTAAGTCTGTGTCTTTATTCCTGTTTCACCCCTAGGTTCTTCATGACATTTTTTTTTCTTAAATTCCATATATATGTGTTAGCATACGGTATTTGTCTCTCTCTTTCTGACTTCACTCTGTATGACAGACTCTAGGTCTATCCACCTCATTACAAATAAAGCTTAGATTATTGATTTTTAACCTTTCTTTTCTAACCTGTGCATTTAAAGTTTTAAAATTTCCCTGTAAAATCTGTTTTGATATATCAGATCTTAACTTTTACCCAGTTCAAAATATATGTAAATTTCTTCTGTGATCTCTTCTTTGACTAATGGATTATATTATTTAATTTTGAAGCATTTGGGTATTTCTTTTAAATTTTTATTTCTGCCTTAATTTCATTGTCAAAGAGCATATTGAGTGATTTCAATTCTTTAAAAAAAATTAGAGACTTGCCTTATGACCCAGAATATGGATAATTTTGACATATGCATGTGCATATAAAAAAAAGTGTACTCTCCAGTGTATGATGTATGTCAGTTTATTCAGATATAATTATTGTGTTGTTCAGATTTTTAATATTAGGTGTGTCTTCTTATTCTATCAGGGGTTGAGAGAGTTGTAATACATCCTTCTCCTATGACTGGATTTATCTATTTCTTATTTATGTTCTTTCAGTTTAACTTTCTATATTTTGTAATTATCTTATGGGGATATATTCAGTCTTAGAATTGACATACTTCTGGTATAGCTACCTCCTTATCATTATGAAATATCTCTCTTTATCTCTAGTAATACATCTTTCCTTAAAGTCTCCTTTGTCTTATGTGCGTATATCTATACTTGGTTTATTTTGGTTAGTGTTTGTGTCATGTATCTTTTTCTATTTTTAAATTTTCAAACTTTCTGTCATAACACACACACAGAGACACATACAGTTATGTGACAGCATATAGTTGAATTTTTCTTAAACCTAATTGGACAATATTTGTTGTTTAATTGGATTATTTAATCCAATTGCAATTAATGTAATATTTGATATCTATCCACTTATATATACCATCTAAATTTTTGCTATTTGTCCCTAAAGTATTTTTCTTCTTTTCGATTATTTATTTTTTTCCTTCGATTAATTTTAAAATTATTCTCCTTGTGATTATCTTAGAGATTACAACATCCATCTTTGATCTACAAGAGTCTAATACAAATTATTTAATTTTACTACTCCCATGATAATGCTTAGAACCTTAAAATTCCTTAACTCTGTTTATAGCACCTGCCTTTTACATTATTATTGTCATGAATTAAAATTTTATATATATTTTAAATCCTTTAAGAAACTATTATTTTTGCCTTTAATAATCAATAGCAATTTATAGTTACCCTTATTCTTGTTCTTCATTTCTTCCTGCAAATCTGTGATTCCTTCAGGACTGTTTTCCTTCTGCCTAATGAATTCCACTAAAAGTATTTCTTTTAGTGCAGGTGTGACTGTGATTAACTCTTGCAGTTTTTGTTTGTTTGAAAGCTTCATTTTTGAAAGATATATTTTCTGGTGATAGAATTCTAGTCTGGTAGTTATTTTTTTTCAGGACTCTAAAGACATCATTCCTTTGTCTTTTGGCTGCTTGATAGCTCTCCATTTTATTGTTGTTCCTTTCAAAGCAATATGTCATCTCATGTGGTTGCTTTTAAGATTCTCTCTTTGACTTTAGTCTTTAGCAGCCTTCCTGTGATATTCCTAGCTGTGCTTTGTTTTTTATTTAACATCTTTATTGGTGTATAATTGCTTTACAATGTTATGTTAGTTTCTGCTGTATAACAAAGTGAATCAGCTATATGTATACATATATCCCCATATCCCCTCCCTCTTGCATTTCCCTCCCACTCTCCCTATCCCACCCCTCTAGGTGGTCACAAAGCACTGAGCTGATCTCCCTGTGCTATGCAGCTGCTTCCCACTAACTATTTTACATTTGGTAGTGTATATATGTCAGTACTACTCTCTAGCTTTGTCCCAGCTTGCCGTTCCCCCTCCCCATGTCCTTAAGTCCATTCTGGACATCTGTGTCTTTATTCCTGTCCTGCCCCTAGGTTCATCAGAGCCTTTTGTTTTCCTCTTAGATCCCATATATATGTGTTAGCATACGGTATTTGTTTTTCTCTTTATGACTTATTTCACTCTGTATGACAGACTCTAGGTCCATCCACCTCACTACAAATAACTCAATTTCGTTGCTTTTTATGGCTGAGTAATATTCCATTCTCTATATGTGCCACACCTTCTTTATCCATTCATCTGTCGACGGACACTTAGGTTGCTTCCATGTCCTGGCTATTGTAAATACTGTGGCAATGAACATTGTGGTACATGACTCTTTTTTTTAAATAAATTTATTTATGTATTTATTTATTTTTGGCTGTGTTGGATCTTCTCTGCTGCGCACAAGCTTTCTTAAGTTGTGGCGAGCAGGGGCTACTCTTCACTGCGGCGCACAGGCTTCTCACTGCGGTGGCCTCTGTTGTTGCAGAGCATGGGCTCTAGCTGCGCGGGCATCAGTAGTTGTGGCACGCAGGCTTCAACAGTTGTGGCACACGGGCTCAGCCGCTCCGGGGCATGTGGGATCTTCCTGGACCAGGGCTCGAAGCTGTGCCCCCTGCATTGGCAGGCAGATTCTTAATCACTGTGCCACCAGGGAAACCCATGACTCTTTGAATTATGGTTTTCTCAGGGTATATGTCCAGTAGTGGGATTGCTGGGTCATATGGTCATTCTATTTTTAAGGAACCTCCATACCGTTCTCCATAGTGGCTGTATCAATTTACATTCTCACCAACAGTGCAAGAGGGTTCCCTTTTATCCACACCCTCTCCAGCATTTACTGTTTGTAGATTTTTTGATGATGGCCATTCTGACTGGTGTGAGGTGATATCTCATTGTAGTTTTGATTTGCATTTCTCTAATGATTAGTGATTTGTGATTTGAGCATCTTATCATGTGTATGTTGGCAATCTGTTTATCTTCTTTGGAGAAATGTCTGTTTAGGTCTTCTGCCCAGTTTTGGATTGGGTTGTTTGTTTTTTTCATATTGAGCTGCATGAGCTTCTTGTATATTTTAGAGATTAATCCTTTGTGAGTTGCTTCCTTGGCAAATATTTTCTCCCATTCTGAGTGCTGTCTTTTCGTCTGGTTTATGTTTTCCTTTGCTGTGCAAAAGCTTTTAAGTTTCATTAGGTCCCATTTGTTTATTTTTGTTTTTATTTCCATTTCTCTAGGAGGTGAGTCAAAAAGGATCTTGCTGTGATTTATGTCATAGAGTGCTCTGCCTATGTTTTGCTCTAAGAGTTTGATAGTGTCTGGCCTTACATTAAGGTATTTAATCCATTTTGAGTTTATTTTTCTGTATGGTGTTAGGGAGTGTTCTAATTTCAGACTTTTACATGTAGCTGTCCAGTTTTCCCAGAACCACTTACTGAAGAGGCTGTCTTTTCTCCATTGTATATTCTTGCCTCCTTTATCAAAAATAAGGTGACCATATTTGTGTGGGTTTATCTCTGGGCTTTCTGTCCTGTTCCATTGATCTATATTTCTGTTTTTGTGCCAGTACCATACTGTCTTGATTACTGTAGCTTTGTAATATAATCTGAAGTCTGGGAGCCTGATTCCTCCAGCTCCGTTTTTCTTTCTCAGGATTGCTTTGGTTATTCGGTGTCTTTTGTGTTTCCATACAAATTGTGAAATTTTTGGTTCTAGCTCTGTGAAAAATGCCAGTGGTAGTTTGATAGGGATTGCATTGAATCTGTAGATTGCTTTGGGTCGTATAGTCATTTTCACAGTGTTGATTCTTCTAATCCAAGAACATGGTATATCTCTCCACCTGTTTGTATCATCTTTAATTTCTTTCATCAGTGTCTTATATTTTTCTGCATATAGGTCTTTTGTCTCCTTAGGTAGGTTTATTCCTAGGTAATTTATTCTTTTTGTTGCAATGGTAAATGGAAGGAAACAATAGCAAATATCAATAAAACTAAAAGCTGGTTCTTTGTGAAAATAAACAAACTTTATAAACCATTAGCCAGACTCATCAAGAAAAAAAGGGAGAAGACTCAAATCAACAGAATTAGAAATGAAAAAGGAGAAGTAACAACTTACATTGCAGAAATACAAAGGATTGTGAGAGATTACTACAAGCACTATATGCCGATAAAATGGACAATCTGGAAGAAATGGACAAATTCTTAGAAAAGCACAACCCTCTGAGACTGAACCAGGAAGAAATAGAAAATATTACCACACCAATCACAACCACTGAAATTGAGACTGTGATTAAAAATCTTCCAACAAACAAAAGCCCAGGACCAGATGGCTCCACAGGCGAATTCTATCAAACACTTAGAGAAGAGCTAACACCTATCCTTCTCAAACTCTTCCAAAATATAGTAGAGAGAGGAACACTCCCAAACTCATTCTACGAGGCCACTATCATCCTGATACCAAAACCAGACAAAGATGTCACAAAAAAAGAAAACTACATGCCAATATCACTGATGAACATAGGTGCAAAAATCCCCAATAAAATACTAGCAAACAGAATCCAGCAGCACATTAAAAGGATCATACACCATGATCAAGTGGGTTTATCCCAGGAATGCAAGGATACTTCAATATATGCAAATCAATCAATGTGATACACCATATTAACAAACTGAAGGATGAAAACCATATGATCATCTCAAAGATAGAGAAAAAGCTTTCAACAAAATTCAACACCCATTTATCATAAAAACTCTCCAGAAAGTAGGCATAGAGGGAACTTATCTCAACATAATAAAGGTCATATATGACAAACGCACAACTAACATCGTTCTCAATGGTGAAAAACTGAAACCATTTCCTCTAAGATCAGGAACAAGACAAGGTTGCCCACTCTCACCACTATTACTCAACATAGTTTTGGAAGTTTTAGTCACAGCAGTCAGAGAAGAAAAAGAATAAAAGGAATCCAAATTAGAAAAGAAGAAGTAAAACTGTCACTGTTTGCAGATGACATGATACTATATATAGAGAATCCTAAAGATGCTACCAGAAAACTACTAGAGCTAATGAATGAATTTGGTAAAGTAGCAGGATACAAAATTAATACACAGAAATCTCTTGCATTCCTATACACTAATGATGAAAGAGAAATTAAGGAAACACTCCCATCTACCATTGTTTTTTATTCTCCTAATTGGGTTTCATTGAGCATCTTGAGTGGTACATTTTGTTCACCATTTTTGGAAAAAATTCTTGGTCATTATTTCTTTAAACATTGCTTATTCCCCATTCCTAGTCCTTCTAGGATTACAATCATATGTGTGTTGGAGTTTTTCATTATGTTCCACATGTCACTAAATGTTCTTGTCTGTATTTTTAATTATTTCATTCCTCAGTGTTTCTATTTGGATATTTAATATTGGCCTGTCTTGCATTCACTAATCCTATAATCCTTTCCAACTACTATGCCATTACACAATCTAATATTTTAAAATTTCAGTTATTATATTCTTCAGTCCCAAAATTAATTTCCAATTTATTCCATTCTCTAGTGAAATTCTCTTCTACCTATTTTCTGTATTCCTTATTTTAACATATCAGTCATACTTATTTTAACATCACTGTCAGTAAATTCTAGTATGTATTTTATCTGTAGATTTTCTGTATTGTCTGTTTTTTCCTCTAGGTTTTATTCATGTCAACCAGCCTTTTTGTATGTGTGCCTCATAATTTTTTATTGAATGCTGAAGATAAATGTAAAAAGCTGTCCAGGATCCAGATGATATTATTTTCTTCCAGAAAGAGTTCACCTTTTCCTCTGTTAGCTTGATAGAGTCATGTCTAATCAAATTGCCTTAATTCAAACAAGCACTGTGCTTAGTCAAGGTTCTTTGCAGTCCTGAAAAGCACCTGACCGTTCAGAATTTTCAGTTCAGAACTCAGTGTATTCTCCACAGCCTTTCCCATGGCAGGTCACAAACTCTAATTTTCATGCATTAAGACTATTAAAACTTCACTCTGCTTTTCAGAAATTTTCCTTCAAGTTTTTAGTCTTCTTCCCTGGAATGTCCCAGAATTTGACAAGCATCATGAGGGGGAAAACTGGCCTTGAGCTTGAATCCTCCAGTTTGCCAAAGGCTATTGAAGTTACCCCATCCCTGGCAGAAGCCTTTTGTCTGTTCTTTGAGTTTGCAAATTTCCTTAGGGCAAATTGACTGTAGGAGTCAGTTCAGAACTCCAAGGATTTTCCTTTTCAGGAATCTTAGCACTTTCAGTTCTTTTTATATCATCTGCTGTCTGTTGCTTGAAACTGGTAATTTCTGAATTTAAAACAGCTTTTATTGTTGTTTTCTGCTGTTAGATAATCCATCTAACCTGGAAACAATTCCACCAAATATGTGCATAACTTATAATTTAAGACTATTTAAAATCTATATTTTGTAATTTCTGGTAGTAAGAAATAGAGGGTCTTAAAGTGATGTGGGTTATATTGCCTTCAGTAGAATTTCTGTGCCTAAAACAGCATGTGTTAAGCTCACTATATGCTATGCCTAAAAACAACAACAAAGGAATTGTAAAAAATGCACATATAATAGAAGCACTTGAGAAACTATGATTGAAATGGGTATTATTATCCAGATATTTGGCCTCCATTCTCTATTTTTGTTTTGCAAAAGTAGAACTGGCCTGTTTTTCTTAAGGTATTCATTTTGTGGAAGTTATTTGGATTATATTTACTATTAAATTATAATCATTGAATTTTAAAATGTTGATCTGTTCTACACCAAAGACTGGTGGTGATCCCCAGCTAGTAAGGAATGATCCATCCTTATATATACACACTCATATAAATTCATAAATGTGGTTCTGAGTGTTTGGCCAGTCTCATTTGGGTGATTATACAAATTGGACTTTCCTGGCATAAACAAAAACATGAACTTAGATGTTCAAAATGTTGAAATATATTGCTGAAAACTTCAATCACATTTCTTGTCATCATACATAAAAACTATTTCATTTAAATATCTAACAGTAAATGGAGAAGTCAAAGTAAATGGGGAAGTTAAATTTGACTACCATATTTATGTCATATATTTGTTTGTGTTTAATTTTGTTCTCATTTTTATCACTTTCTAATTTCAAGTGTTAGATTGGATGAAGGCTAAAAGCTATGTTTCAATAATAACTTAAACAGTAATTTTCCTTTTTTGTTTCATTATATCCTTAGAAAAAATGTAATTCAGAGAAACATGCAAGTAATTAAATTCCAGGAGGATGACACAAGATCTAAAAATAAATACTTAGGTTATAAAGCAGGCTCTTTAATTACTCACATTGTGCCAAAAGTTCAATAACTGGTCTTATAGTTACATCCATATAAATTTAGTTGGAAACCACATAATCGTCTTGCTTGGCTTAATAAACACAACATGAAACAATTATAATTCAGATAAGTTTATCTTAATTTCTATTTCTATTCTTGTTGTTTTAAAAGAAAAAACAATGCTTATTTCTTACTACTAAAAGTTATAGCATAATTGAAAAAGTAAATTTATGCAAAATACCCAAACGCTACACTGAAGAACAAGGTGACTTGGAGATCAAAAATAAATCATCATTTTGTTCATAAAAGCTGCCCATGTTTGCAGAGTAACTTAAAATGAGCAATCAGACTAGAACATAATAACCAAAACTGAGAAGAAATTCTGACTCTTGAAACACGCAGAGAAGCTGCAGGAAAACCAAGAAAAACACATACGTTAAACTACATTTGAACTTCTGTTAATAGGGCAAAAGGAAGGACAAGAAAGTATATGCCCTCTACCTCTTGAGTCCTTTTAAAGGATTTAGGGTTTACTTAAGGTTCTAAGATTTTAAGTATTTTACCAAGCAGTGACTTAGTTTTATTTTAGTGAAGTGATACCAAGTTATAAAAGATTTTCTCTTTAATTGTTATTTATAAATGAGAATAATTTTTATTTTAATATCAGTGAGTATTTATGGAGCAATTACAATGTGCTACGTAAGTAGCAAACAAGATAATCTCTAGCATATACGGTGCTCACAATGGGATATGGTCACAACTGTAGTGTATGAATAATTTAATAAAGTGCATATTTAGGTACAATTTGGGAGAAACAAGTATGCTAATTTATATGTTCACGGCTATTCAGGGGGGCATAGCCTGGTAAAATAGTGAACAAGAAAGGTCTAGGTAGCTACAAAGAATTTCAAACATTCTGGCCTAGCAAATATAAAGCTATGTGGTAAAGACAAGCACCAAAAATATATAGAAATGTAAGGTTACACAGAAGCTTTAAAATGTTACCCTGAAAAGACATTAACCAAGAAGTTCCTTTAAATAAAATTTCTTCTTACACTACTTGAGTAATTTATAGTTATGGAAAGATTAATCACCAAGAGAAGGTCAAATATGGAGAAATACATAATATCAAGTGTAACTAAAAATGCTAAATCCAATGAATATTAATAAAAGGAAGATTTAGCACAGAGACATGCATAATTTGCAATAGAGATATACATATTTCTACAACAATACAATCTCAAGAGAAAGTAACGCAATGTGAGTCAGGTTTAACAAAATTGAGAGGCTCACTTGACCAAATACGACACGTAACCGAAGAAAACTATTCTTGCAGTTGGGGGTTTCTTTTAATTTCTCTCTCTGTGTTCTGAACCAAGAGTTTGGGAAATACTGGCTTCAGGAATTTGAACTCACCAGTTTCATGGTCTCCCGTCAGACACACCTACTGGTAGCAGCTCTGGGACAGGGTCCCCGTGCCGCTGACGTCCACCAGGTGGCCCGGAAAGGGGCCCTCGGGCACCGAGCAGCGACTCACCGAGACCGAGCAGCGACCCACCGAGGCCGCCCCGCCCCTCCTGCACAGCCGCACCGCGACGAACACCAGCACCGAGAAGACGAAGAGCGACGACACCGACGCCAAGGCCACCACCAGGTAGACGGTGAGCTGGGCGGCCGGGGCCGCGTCCGCCGCTTCCGCTTCCGGGGCCGGCAGGTAGGGCTGCGAGAAGCCGTCCACCAGCAGCACGTGCAGCGTGACGCTGGCCGAGAGCGGCGGCTCGCCGTTGTCCTTGACCAGCACCAGCAGCCTGTGCTTGGCCGCGTCGCGCTCGCTCAGCAGCCGGGCCGTGCGCACCTCGCCGTTGTGCGCCCACACGCCGAAGAGGCCGGGCTCCGTGGCCTTGAGCAGCTGGTACGACAGCCAGGCGTTCTGGCCCGAGTCGCCGTCCACCGCCACCACCTTGGTCACCAGGTAGCCCGCCTCGGCCGCCCTGGGCACCAGCTCGGTGCAGGGCGCCGAGGCGTTCTGCAGCGGGTACAGCACGAAGGGCGCGTTGTCGTTGTCGTCCGCCACGAGCACGCGCACCAGCGCCTGGCTGCTGAGCGCGGGCGAGCCGCGGTCGGCGGCGCCCACGCGGAACTCGAACGCCCGCAGGGCCTCGTAGTCCAGGGACCTCAGGGCGAACAGGTGGCCGTTGTCCGGGTTGATGGATACCAGGGAGGCCAGGGGCACGTGCGGGTCGAGGGGCGGCAGCAGCGAGTAGGTGACCTGGGCGTTGGCGCCCGCGTCTCTGTCTGTGGCGCGGACGCTGCCGATGTGCAGGGCGGGGCTGTTGTTCTCGCGGACGGACAGGGTGTAGGAGGTCTGGGTGAAGGCGGGGGCGTTGTCGTTGACGTCGGACACCAGCACGGTTATGGTGTGCTGGGTTTTCAGTCTCGGTGTCCCCATATCTGTGACGGTGATGGTGACGTTGTACTCGGCTCTGCTCTCTCTGTCCAGAGGGCTCTCTGTTACCAGGGTGTAGAAATTCTTTAAAGTCGGTTTTAGAATGAATGGCAGATTATCTGGAATAGAGCAAACCATTCTTCCATTGTCTCCGGAGTCTCTATCTCGAATTCGGAAGATGGAGACTACAGTCTCAGGAGCATTTTCTGGGATGGAGCAGGTGAGTGAAGGTATGGTAAATTCAGGGGCGTTGTCATTCACATCTACCACCTCTATGGCTACAGTGCCTTTTCCGGAAAGGCCTCCTCCATCTGTAGCCTCAATTTCCACGTGGTAAGATTTAATTTGTTCAAAATCCAATTTCTTGGTCAGTCGGATTTCTCCTGTGACTTCATTTATTGAGAAAGTTTGTTTAATTTCCTCTGATGCTTGGAACAAGCCATAGGAAACAGTTCCAAAGTTTCCAGCATCTACATCCCTAGCTAAAACAGTAAGTATTGGGGAGTCTAGGGGGATGTTTTCCAGAACCTGCACCTCATATGGAGTGTGCACAAACTCAGGAGCATTGTCATTGACATCCATGATCAGGATTCGTAACATGCTGGTGCCAGACTTAGGTGGAGACCCACCATCCAGCGCCACGAGGGTTAAGCTGAACTCAGGCTGCTCCTCTCTATCCAGTGCTTTGTCCTGCACCAAATCTGGATATTTCTTGCCCTCACTATGATTTCGAGTGATAACGTGAAAATGAGAATTGGGGCTGATAGTGTATTTTTGAAGACCATTGCTGCCCACATCCAAATCCTGAGCTAATTTCAACGGAAAAACAGTCCCTGGCTGGCTGTTTTCCGGTATTTTCAGTAGCATTTCCCTATTCGGAAATACTGGGGAGTGGTCATTTATGTCCTGGATTAATAGTTCTCCTTCAAAAAATTGCACCGGAGTTTCCAGGAACACTTGGAAATGCAGCACACAGGGTTCAACGGGGCCACATATATCTTCCCGGTCTAGTTTCTCCCTCAAAAGCAAATCTCCAGTCTGGCGATCTAGCAGCAAGCGCTGCTTGTCATCGTCACACACCACCTGGGCCGACCGGGCGGCCAGCTCCCCAATTCCCAGGCCCAGGTCCTTGGTCAAATGGGCTATAAAGGAGACGCTCTCTGTTTCTTCCAGCACAGAATAACGAATAGGCGCAGGGTGAGCCTGAGATAAGAATACCATCAAAATAAAGGTCATCACTTGCCTGTTTTGTTGAATTCTCTCTAGCGTCTCCATGTTGGAGCCAGAGTGCTTACATCCAACCCCTTCAGCAACCACAAAAAGACCCGAGGTATTAAATTCTGACTTCTTGCTTGGTAGAATCTTCACAAAATTGCCTTTAATCTTAAAGTCGTTTAGTATATCGCTACCCAAACTCGTTGGTAACCCAGCACGGCTGGCAAAGCTTCTTCTGTGTGGTGTTGATTTCGTCTGGCAACAAAGGAACACGGGAGCTTTTTAGGGCTCCTTATTCACAGTCTTAGCCGGCAGCGCCACCCTGCGTCCTTATTGAGAAACTAATACTGTAGTCTCAAGTCAGCCTATTTTGGAAGTGTCCAAATGTAAGCCCTTTAAAAAAGTGTATAGAACTTTTTTTTTTTTTTTTTTTTTTTTTTTTTGGGGGGGACGCGGGCCTCTCACCGCTGTGGCCTCTCCCGCCGCGGAGCACAGGCTCCGGACGCGCAGGCCCAGTGGCCATGGCCCACGGTCCCAGCCGCCCCGCGGCATGCAGGATCCTCCCAGACCAGGGCAAGAACCCGCGCCCCCTGCATCAGCAGGCGGACCCCCAACCACGGCGCCAAGAGGGAAGCCCTAGAACTTTTAAAAGTTTTGTTATTCCATTAAATAGCTTAAGGTATAGGTTATTCCATTACATTGCATGAGCTAGAATAATTGTGAGCACAAAGCAAGGGGCTATCTTCCTCTCCCCATACCCTTATAAGTGGAACTTAAAGAACTCCATTTCCCCTTTGTCATAATCTAAGCAGGGGAGATAAACTCTTATAAAATTATAATTAATTTTAGTTTTATCTGTTTATTTCCAAGTATGTGAGAAATTTATGATGTTGCAAAAAGTTTGTGTAAGGTGTTCTGTACCACCTGGCCTCAGGTCCTATCTTTTTACACTGGTGTGCAAACAGTAATACAGTTGAATAAAGAGGCATCCTGCTTTGTTATAAGTCCTTTTACAGTATGAACCCACATTAAAATATTAAGGAGGTCAAATAGTATTAGAATCAGATTCTTAGATCCAGAGAGGAAATGAAAGGATTTTTACAGATAAAGAAACAGAAGCTCGAGGGTGATAGGACTTGATTATTCTACTTGACTATTATCAGGATAATATCAGGACAAAATTGAGTGAAAATCATAGAATTTTATTAAGGTAAAGCCTTTAAGTTTAAGCTGATTTAGCTAGATATCTGTATTTAATAATGAGTTTGCTTCTTACCACATTGATCCTTTGTAGCCCAGATATCACATTCCTTGACTAGCCAATTTGCGGGAAGACAATAAGCAGTGATTTAAAACATTTTAATGTGTGAGCAAAGGGTACCTCAAGCTTTGCCTACTTATATATGGTGAAGAGGAGAGACTTGTTTATTAAATGGATTTCAGTGCAGCATGCAGCTATTGTGATTTCCCTGATACAGTAAGTTAACTGAGACACAGTTAATCAGTTTACTAGTTACAATTAGTATATTGAATGGAGTACCACTTATGGGATTTCTCCTCCTTAAATATCTTATAATTTAATTAATTAACTTCATAAATTATGATTCACATTTAATGAATTATTTTAAAATCATGTCAGTAATCTTAGATCCTGATAATGATATAAAATATTAGGAAAAATTATTATTATTATTATTATTTACTTTTTTTTGACCATGCTGCGCACATACGCCGTCTTAATTCCACAACCAGAGATCGAACCCGTGTCCCCTGCAGTGGAAGCATGGAGCCTTAACTGCTGGTCCACCAGGGAAGTCCCAGGAAACATTATTTTTGAAAGAAGCCTGGACTATAGTAGTCATTCAGTAAATATCATTTGGATAAATTAATTAATCCACTCTAATGATCATATTTCTACCTATATTAGAAGATTACTGTGAGATCATGCATTCAGCCATGAACATGTCTGACACTGAATACAGAATTCTGAGAGATGAGAGTATAATACACGATAAGCACTGTTCAAATAAATTTACTTTTACTCTAGCTCTGTTAATTCCTGTTGTAAGAGATCTAGTAATAGCAATAATAGTAATATTAATATGCTGTAGAATTTTCTTTCATGCTTAAGGCAAATCAGAGAAATGTATATCAACATTAAGTGAAATGAAAAAAAAAACATACTGAAAAGAAAAAAAGAATATTATTTTAGATATAAATGGAAAGCAAATTTCCTGAATGAAACAAAAAATTGTTTCATACTATATTAACTGAGCTCTAGTTAAAGTTAAAGAGTTCAGGACAAAATTCAAACTAGATTTTGTTTACTTATTCCTATATGCTGACATAGTAATAGTGTTGCAAATTAGCTCTTTTCAATCCCTTTTGTCAATCCAAAACAAATGAAATCTAGGTAATATTAACATATATTTGTCACTATATGCCAGATAATATTCTAAGCATTTTACATACACTAACTCATTTTATCCCTCAAACAACCCTATGAGGTGGGCACTCTTATTAGGCACATTTTATAGACAAAGACATTGAGGAATAGAAAGTTTAAATAATCTGCCCATAGTCACACACCATGTGAAAATGGCAAAGGTAGGATTCAAACTCTTACAGAATGGCTCCAGAATCCATTCTTTGATCTAACTAAGTGGAATTAGAGAGGTGAACAACATTTTAGGTAATTTAGATCCAAACTTCAGCCATGCCTTGGGTACACAGATATCATAGGTGAAATATATTTGTATTCAAATTTTCAATTAATATAAGAATCTTTTAAATAGTTTGTCTCCCTTTAGAGATAGGTACCAGCAAAAAGAGGTGCTTACAAAATTTAGAAATTGAAAGGAAAACTAAGAGTCTTTTGTTGAGATCATTAATTAGGTTTAAAAAGAAAACTAAGAGTGACATGAATAATTAATTCCCTGTAGCCTTTTATATATATATATATATATATATATATATATATATAAATACCTATGTATAGATCTTTTGAAATGTTATCAGTGTGTAAAGTTAAAATCAAGAAAGGTGGCCTAAGATGATAGTTTAACATTGCATCATGGATTATTTTGCCAAACTGCCAAAGTTATCAGAAAAAACTATTATATCTGCATGGAAGAGGCAATAATGATAAAGAGAATGACTACCTGCAAAACCGTTCCATTCCAGTCAGGAAAGCTGCATTATCCATTCTGAAGGATTCATACAACAACTTACACAATTGGTTGCCAGACCTGAAGCACAATATTTAAAACATTTCTTCCATTTTGAATACACAAAGAGAGATAGAATAGTTAGAGGGATACTCTGGTAATTAAATATCAGTTTTAATTCCTCCTTGGTAAAATACAGGCAAGAACTTTAAATATCATTGAGGGAAAGATAAAAATCATTTTAAAGGAATTTGAATACAAGAAGTCCTGAAGTTCAAATGCTAAACACATACTTTGAAGTTTTGAGTAGTCTCACTTGTTTAAAAAAAAAGAGAGAATGTTTTTTTAAACTTCATGATGACTTGAGAGCTGTTTTGCTCTTAACTTGGAGGGGGAAAGTACAGAGGGATATTAAGCAATAATTGTTGAAAGGAGAGATAAATTGGTGAAATATGTATTAGATTTTAAATAGTATTTTTAATTACTGAAATCACACTTCAAATAGTATTATTTCAAAATATTAAGCAGCATTGAGAATTGGTAATTATAAATGGTTTGTAGATTTTACTAGAAATTCTTATAAAAGGAATTATCTTTCGGAATTTTCTACTAAATAGATAAATTAGATTCATCAGCTGGCCATTCAAATGAAATAACCGTAAAGGAAACAATACTTGTCACTGGTAAAAGCAAACTAAAATTTAATATCTTTTAACTTTTTAATATCTTATAGCTAAACTGAAGCTATAAGATGTTTTTAAAAAATCACACTAATTGAAATGCAAATTTAGAAAGGAGATATTTGAATAATTAGTGTTTGGCCTTAGAAATTTGTGATGAAATCCAATATAATTTCTAATAATTCCTTGTATTATATACTATTTTAAAAATAGGGGCTTCCCTGGTGGCGCAGTGGTTGAGAGTCCGCCTGCCGATGCAGGGGACGCGGGTTCGTGCCCCGGTCGGGGAAGATCCCACATGCCGCAGAGCGGCTGGGTCCGTGAGCCATGGCCGCTGAGCCTGCGCGTCTGGAGCCTGTGCTCCGCAACGGGAGAGGCCACAACAGTGAGAGGCCCACGTACCGCAAAAAAAAAAAAAAAAAAGTATTTGTATGTTTAATTTTTCAAGATTATTTTGGCTACTTGCATTTCCAAGTGAATTTTTCCTTCAATTTGCTAATTTCTGCAAAAAAAAAAAAAAAAAAGCAAGCCTGCTGGGATTTTGATAGGGATTCAGTTGAATCTGTAAATCAACGTTAAATCTTCCAACACATGAACAATTTTCCATTTACTTAGGTTTTCTTTAATTTCTTTCACTGGTTTTATAGTGTTTGGCATACAAGTCTTGCACTTATTAAATTTATTCCTAAGTATTGTGTTATTATTATTATTATTATTATTAATTATTATTATTTTGCGGTACGCGGGCCTCTCACTGTTGTGGCCTCTCCCGTTGTGGAGCACAGGCTCCGGACACACAGGCTCAGCGGCCATGGCTCATGGGCCCAGCTGCTTTGCGGCATGTGGGATCTTCCTGGACCAGGGCACGAACCCGTGTACCCTGCATCGGCAGGCGGACTCTCAAACACTGTGCCACCAGGGAAGCCCAGCTGTGGGTTTTTATAGTTGCCTTATATCAAGTTGAGGATATTCCCTATTATTCTTAGTTTCATGAATGTTTTTATTATGAAAAGGTGTTGTATTTTGTACAGTGCTTTTCCTGCATTTATTGAAATGGTTGTATGGTTTTCCTTTTCTGTTAATATGGTATATTGCATTGATTGAGTTTCATATGTTAAATCAACCTGTATTTCTGGGACAAATCCCACTTGGTCATGTTGTATAATCCTTTTCACATGTTGCTGGAGTCAGTTTGCTAATATTTTGTTGAGGATTTTTTGTACCTATATTCACAAGAGATATTGGTATTTAATTTCCTTTCCTTGTTATCTTTGGTTCTGGCAGCAGGGTAATACTGGCCTCATAAAATGAATTGGGAAGTGGTCCCTGCTCCCTTTTTTTAAAACAAGTTTGTGAAATATTGGTGTTAATTCTTTTTTTAAAAAAAATATTTATTTATTTATTTGGCTGCACCTGGTCTTAGTTGCAGCACTCGAGATCTTCGTTGCCACATGCAGGATCTTCATTGCAGCATGCAGTATCTTTAGTTGCGGCATGCGGGATCTTTAGTTGTGGCACGTGGGATCTTTAGTTGTGGCATGCGGGATCTAGTTCCCTGACCAGGGATCAAACCTGGGCCCCCTGTATTGGGAGCATGGAGTCTTAGCCACTGGACCACCAAAGAAGTCCTTGGTGTTAATTCTTTAAATGTTCAGTACAATTCACCAGTGAAGCCATCTAGTCCTGGGCTTTTCCTTGTGGAAAGTTTTCTGACTACTGATTAAGTCTTGTTGAATAGGATGAAACATTGAGGATGAAGAAATCCATTTCCC
The DNA here is from genome assembly GCF_000442215.2 of Lipotes vexillifer. NCBI lineage: Eukaryota > Metazoa > Chordata > Mammalia > Artiodactyla > Lipotidae > Lipotes > Lipotes vexillifer. Next base: position 8,730,519 of record NW_006788200.1, on the reverse strand, counting down.
CAGAGATAAATATAAGGGGGGAAAAAAACCTCAAAAGACAATATTTAGAGAAGACAATTTTAATTTTTGATAAACTTCTAATTTTCCTAGAAGTTCAGTTTCTCATCAAAGTCTTTCCTCATGGACAGCCCATATTAGTTGGACACTATTGACTTCAAAAATCTGAACCCATGGGCTTCCATGGTCCGGGAGGACCCCACATGCCGCGGAGCGGCTGGGCCCGTGAGCTGTGGCCGCTGAGCCTGCGCTCCTCAGCCGGAGAGGCCACAACAGTGAGAGGCCCGTGTACCAAAAAAAAAAAAAAAAAAATCTGAACCCATTTGTCTCTCATATTCCAGTCAGAAACCTCTCATATTAGTTGTTCTGGAACTAAGTCTTAGTGATGTTGACATCCCCAGAATGCTCAGAAGGTGGCCTTATGAGCAGCAGTCCACTGAAGGCTCCTTGTTCATCCTCCACATTTGAGTATCACTGAATAGGAGCAGAGAGAATTGAAAGAGGAAGATGGCTAAATCAAATTAGTGATCAAGAGGATAGAGCATGTGTTGGCTTGAGTAAACTTCTGTGGGTGGTTCAAGGAACAGAAGGTAGGGCTGGGATAGGTCCTAGACCAGGTATAGCATGATTATGCCAAATAGAAGGTGGCTTCTAGTTGTCTTTAATAACAGCACAAACTTTTGCCTGGCTGTGTCTGTCTCTTAGTAGCCTAGATATGCTTTAGTGCTCTATACTTCCAGGTTGTGGGTCCATGTGCTAAACATTAAGTACTTTGAGGCTTTGAATCATTGATAAAATAGTCATGAGTTCTAGCTCATCACCATCCAGGATACCACCTTGTTCTACCTGGTACCAACTCAGTACACAATATAGGATTGCTTAGCAGTGGGTTTTCTTTGTCATCCAGCAAGTTGGGTGTGTCATCCAGGACCACCATATGCAGCACTGTCATGCATATTAACCAAGACCATGTTTTTTCCCTGTAGGTAATTCTCATGTATCAATTACTTCAGTTACAGCTCATTTTCCTCAAAATCAGCTTTATTCTAAGATTAAATCAGCTTGTTTACTCTAAAGATTGGAAAGTAAATGATGTCTTCGTTAGCTCTCATGTCTATAGCCTTATCAGACATCATGACAGCCAAGAAGCAGAGGGTGACAGTCCCTAAGATTTTGCTTCATAGAGCAAATGCAGAGCAGTGCCACCCAAGGGAGACTGGGGCCCAGCTCAAACACATCATTAGGTGTTGGTCCAGAACTTCTACTTGAGTGTGGCAAAGTTGAGCTAAGCTTCTTAATTAAGGCTGGGATTTGTAGAGCCTGCAGCTGTAACCACTTTGAGACTCCTTCCTCCCTTTGCAAGACTACCAAAACCAGTAATGGTGTGAGGGAAACCTCCAATAGAACATGAGTTCTCAATAAAATATCACCAACTAACAAGACTAACAGTGTGAGAAACAGATTCAACAAATAAAAGATGTATATACAGAAGAAACAGAGATTGGAACAATATGGAAATAACTTAGAAGTAAAAGATGTTTAACTTCCTCCAACAAAAAAGAAGGAAATGGCAATTGTTTTTTTTTTTTAAAAAGAACAAATTGTTGTGAAAACCTGCCAAATGGAAATTCTGGGGGGAAAAAGCCCACAAAAAACTACAGTTAATTTTTAAAAATTCACTATATTGGATGAATCTCAGGTTTGGACCTAGCAAATATCAGAACATCAAGAATAAAGAAAAAATCTTAGAGTAAAGAAGTTTACAGATAAAAGAATGAGAACTAGACTGATATACTGTTCATCAACGGTCTTCAATACCAAAAGAGGGAGAAGGAAAATTAGTTTACATTTTATTTTTTTATATAAATTTATTTATTTTTTTGCTGCGTTGGGTCTTCGTTGCTGTGCACGGGCTTTTGCTAGTTGCGGCGAGCGGGGTCTACTCTCGGTTGCGGTGTGCAGGCTTCTCATTGAAGTGGCTTCTCTTGTTGCAGAGCATGGGCTCTAGGCACGTGGACTTCAGTAGTTGTGGCTTGTGGGCTCTAGAGCCCAGGCTCAGAAGTTGTGGTTCACGAGCTTAGTTGCTCCGCAGCATGTGGGATCTTCTCAGACTAGGGCTCGAACCCGTGTCCCCTGCATTGGCAGGCGGATTCTTAACTGCTGCACCAACAGGGAAGTCCCTAGTTTACATTTTAAAATCTATGACCAACCAAGCTATTGGCTAAGAACATGAGGATTAGACATAGAAATAACTGAATTATGCCTAATAGGTTGCCAGCTTTAAAACATGTAACAATCTACTCTAAGAAGCAAAATATAGTAGTGGAATATATTTTTAAAAACTGTCATTTTTTAAAGTCCCCATTTGCAAGGAAGCCATATTCAAGGATTAAGGAAGATTTATTAAAAGTGTGGTAAGTTAGTTCACTAGTTTTAATGAGTGATATTTGAATATAGTTTAGTCTTTTAACAACTCTACATAAAAGTTTAAAGTTCATTTTCATCTCTTTGCCTTTCAGTATTAAAAACTAGATTAGAATATTAGTAAGAGATCAATCTGGAAATAATTCACAGTAATGAATTTGTCCATGCTTTAAAAGAAGAACTACCGGGAAATTATTATGAATGTAGAAAGTCATCATTTTTACCTAGTGCTGGACTTTCAGTTGGGGGAATTCCAAAAAGTGGCAAAGATAGTTAGTACTATACATATAGTGCCCTCTCTGTCATGTACTTAATAAAATATCCAGGTAAAGAAGTTTCTGAAAGTTGTCTTCAAATAAAAGGGTAAAAGGTTTCCAATAGCCAAGAAATAAAAGCAACTTTGAACCAAGAATAAGGTATAATTTTTTCCTATCTTCAAATTTAGTCCATATGATCTTTTCTGGCTTTACTAAACTCTGATCACTTCTCAACAATATGTGAATTCAGTGCATCTATCAACTAAGATATTATTAAGTATCTGTTCTTCTTATGTCTGGGTCTAAATAACTCCCCGGTTATATAGTGCCTTCAATTTGAGTCCAAAATCATATACCATATTGGCCAAAAAAGAACTGGCCTCCATATTTTCTGTAGTTGAAAACTTCCCTGGTTCTGACATGAGCTGGAACTAAGCCAGCCAAATACAGAGAAGTCTTGATCAGAATTCTTTGCCTTTTCTCTGATCTTCATGAAAATTCAGCTAAGTATGAAAAGAAGAAAAAAAAGTCTGACCAAAGAGCCAGATTCAATATCTCTATAAAGTACTTAATGAGTGAAAGGAAATACTGCCTTTCCCCTGATTACTAAGGACTCATGTATTTGACTCTCATACATAAAATAACACCATTTTAATATGATTATAACTTTATGTGTGATTGAAGACATGTCAGTGTTAAATTTTTTTTTTGTTTTTGTTTTTTTACAGTCATTAGGGGTTTTTAATTTTTGAGCTGTAATTGACATGTAACACTATATTAGTTTCAGGTGTGACAATGATTTGATATTTGTGCATATTGCAAATGATGACATAAGTCTAGTTAACATCTAGTTAACAACATTCTTTTTCTCTTTTGAGAATTTTCAAAATCTTTGAGAAACTTCAGTTCTCTTCTAATCATGAGTATTCAATTCCTGGAAAGTTCTATGTCTCTGGATGAGAAAATGCCTATGAGGAGAAATTTTATTTTTTCCTAATCATATTTTTTAATTGGGGACTAAATATTTTGTACTTTAAAATACGTTTTTTTTTCTATTTCATTCAAAATAGACATAAAAATTGATGTTTGGTTGCTTCAAGAGTTTATTCTTAGTTGTAGTTAATTTAGACTTTCACAGTGATATTGCTCTCTCCCTTTTAGAACTTCCCATTCTTCTAATCTTCTTTTAATTACTCTATAGGAGGTAGAATGTTGATGTGGTTGGGCAGTGTTTATCCCAGAAGGACCATACATAATCCTAAGTCATGTCAGGTTGAAATCTGAAGGAGGGAACTAAGAGAGGAAACAAAGAAAATATTTCCTTCATATATCACCATATAAATGCCAAGTAGATATTAATTTTTTTTTAAGTAGGATTGGATGGGACACCACTTTTGCTATAAAGCATTTAGAGAACATATATACATGTACTTTCTTGAAATTTTTTAAAAATGGCCCTCAGGTTGATAATACTTACATCTCAGAAGTTAACAAATTGTCATTCCACCAGATGCTTATTAAATAATCTTTTCATGCCAAATGGAAAAGCACGACCAGTTGTTCAAAATGCCTATGTTTAATTTGTTTTCTCAGTCATCCATCATAAATACACTTTAGGCAAATCTAAGAGTAATCTGACCTATTAACCTACATTTTTGGTCCATTTTTAGCCAATATAAGCATATACAGTGTTGAAATATTAATTGCAAATGTCAAAACAGAAAATGAATTATATGTGTAAGTTTTATTTGAGTACTAAGCCCCTACAGGATGATACACGTTAAAATGGTACATACTAAAACATTTTTATTTATCCACTCATTAACCACAGACAAAGCTGCTTTAGGAGTATTATAAAGAATATTACCTGACTATATTCAATAGGGTAAATTATAATATTGGTGGTTCAGAACTCTCTCTACATTGCTTTGGATAGAGAATTTGAAATGACTACCTTAAATAAACCTATTTGAAATCATCATTAAAAGATGATGCATTTATTTTTACTCACCTATTAGAAAAAGAAAGAGGCATTAATACTGGATTGAAAAGGTAGGAAGCAGATGAAAAAAGAACATGCAGGGTTAACTAGACAGTAAAATCAATATATAAACAAAATACTATATCAACTCAAGAGCCTTGACTTAAAGCATTCGTAGCCAGACAACTTTCTGATTCTTCTGTTAGTGAAACCTACGCTATTCTTGCAATTGCCTTTTTGCACTAGTCCTGCCCAGTGTCTTGAACCAGACCACTAGGGAGAATCGGCTTCAAGAATTTAAACTCATTTAACCCGGAGCCTCCCGTCAGACACACCTCGTACTGGTAGCTCTGCGACAGGGTCCCCGTGCCGCTGAGGTCCACCAGGTGGCCCGGAAAGGGGCCCTCGGGCACCGAGCAGCGACCCACCGAGGCCGCCCCGCCCCTCCTGCACAGCCGCACCGCGACGAACACCAGCACCGAGAAGACGAAGAGCGACGACACCGACGCCAAGGCCACCACCAGGTAGACGGTGAGCGGGGCGGCCGGGGCCGCGTCCGCCGCTTCCGCTTCCGGGGCCGGCAGGTAGGGCTGCGAGAAGCCGTCCACCAGCAGCACATGCAGCGTGACGCTGGCCGAGAGCGGCGGCTCGCCGTTGTCCTTGACCAGCACCAGCAGCCTGTGCTTGGCCGCGTCGCGCTCGCTCAGCAGCCGGGCAGTGCGCACTTCGCCGTTGTGCGCCCACACGCCGAAGAGGCCGGGCTCCGTGGCCTTGAGCAGCTGGTACGACAGCCAGGCGTTCTGGCCCGAGTCGCCGTCCACCGCCACCACCTTGGTCACCAGGTAGCCCGCCTCGGCCGCCCTGGGCACCAGCTCGGTGCAGGGCGCCGAGGCGTTCTGCAGCGGGTACAGCACGAAGGGCGCGTTGTCGTTGTCGTCCGCCACGAGCACGCGCACCAGCGCCTGGCTGCTGAGCGCGGGCGAGCCGCGGTCGGCGGCGCCCACGCGGAACTCGAACGCCCGCAGGGCCTCGTAGTCCAGGGACCTCAGGGCGAACAGGTGGCCGTTGTCCGGGTTGATGGATACCAGGGAGGCCAGGGGCACGTGCGGGTCGAGGGGCGGCAGCAGCGAGTAGGTGACCTGGGCGTTGGCGCCCGCGTCTCTGTCTGTGGCGCGGACGCTGCCGATGTGCAGGGCGGGGCTGTTGTTCTCGCGGACGGACAGGGTGTAGGAGGTCTGGGTGAAGGCGGGGGCGTTGTCGTTAACGTCGGACACCAGCACGGTTATGTTGTGCTCGGTTTTCAGCCTGGGGGTTCCCATATCTGTGACTGTGATGGTGATGATGTACTCGGCTCTGATCTCTCTGTCCAGCTCTCCTTCTGACACTAGGGTATAAAAATTCTCTACAGATGGTTTCAGGATGAAGGGGAGATCGTTCTCGATGGAACACACCATTTTCCCATTGTCTCCAGAGTCTAGGTCGGAAACACTGAAAACAGCCACCACAGTCTCTGGCGAGTTCTCTGGGATAGGGCTGGTAATTGAGGACAAGGTCAGTTCTGGTGGGTTGTCGTTCACATCAACCACCTGAACTATCACTGTTGATTTTCCTGAAAGGCCTCCACCATCCTTGGCTTCTATGTCCACTTCGTAAGTATGGATCGCCTCAAAATTCAAATATTTGATTAGTCGGATATCACCAGTAATTGGATTTAGTTGAAAAGTTTTTCTAATTTCTTCAGAAACATGAAAAAATGCATATGATATTGTCCCCCAATTTCCTGTATCTAAGTCAGAAGCTGAAACAGTGACAATAAGAGAGTTAACGGGGCTGTTCTCTAGAACTTGAACCTCATAGAGGGACTGTGTAAATTCTGGGGTGTTGTCGTTTATGTCTAAGACCAGGATGTGAACCTGGACGGTCCCAGACCTCCGTGGAGTCCCGCCATCCAACGCAGTGAGCATTAACCTAAGCTCTGGCTGCTCCTCACGATCCAGCGCTTTGTCTAGTACTAGTTCTGGGTACTTCCTTCCATCCCTACGACTGCGTGTGAGAACGTGGAAATGGGAATTAGGAGTGATCGTGTAGTTTTGGAGACTGTTTCTTCCCACATCCAAGTCTTCAGCATTTCCCAAAGGAATTATTGTTCCTGGTGTAGTGTTTTCTAGAATTTTCAGCTGCATTTCATTTTCAGAGAATGCCGGAGAATGGTCATTTACATCTATCACCTGGAGCTCATTTGTAATAAACTGCAAGGGGTTTTGCAGTAATATCTGAAACTGCAGAATGCATGGCTCTGAGGAGCCGCATAGCTCCTCCCGGTCCAATTTCTCATGCAGGAGCAAATCACCGGTCTGATGGTTGAGCTGAAAATACTGTCTGTTCCCTTTAGACACAACCTGGGCCCCTCTGGTGGCCAGTTTCCCT
>NW_006788200.1:8705809-8723423 GCF_000442215.2 Lipotes vexillifer | reverse complement strand
CACTCAGCCCCAGATCCTTTGCTAGATTGGAGATGAAAAACCCCCTCTCTTTTTCCTCAGCCACAGAGTAGCGTCTCGATTGGGACCCAGCCAGAGACCCACCCAGAAAAACAAAGAGAAACAGGACTTGCCTTTGCCTAAGAAAGCGCTCTCCTCCGGCCTCCATTGCATTTTCTGCCATGTTCTTCCGAGAAATATTGTCAAGCTAGCCCCCAACAGCACTGGGAAACGCAGTCTTTTGCCTCCTAACCTTTGAAGAAAATCTAGCGAATAATCCTTACCAGAGTGTCAGATTTGCTTGCTTAAAAATCTGCCCCGGCTCTCAACCCCTAGTTTACTGCACTGAATCGTTGCGTTACAGAGTATACACAGTGCCTGCGGTTTAATTCTCCTTCTTAGTCAACAGCGCCACCGTGCGTTCGCTCACAGTTTCAAAATCTTGGAGAAGGTGATGTTTGCTGGGCTTTTTGTTTTGATTTTTTTAATCGCTTATTCCCTTTTATCAAACCGAGTTGATGCTACTGTAGGAATTTCTTCTGTTATATGGTTTAAATAAACACAATCTAGGGAGAAGAAATGCGCTCTTATCTAAAAGAAGTGACTGTCCCTGGTAGAGTCCCATTTCCATGATTTTGCGGAAGTGGACACCTGCTAGAGCTACTCACCCCACCTCCTGTAATTATTACAGAAAAAGTTTTACAAGATTTTGCTCTAAGTGATGAAGCTTCGCTTTCATACTTGTGTTTTTCTTTATTTTCCAAATTTTGTAAAATGCACAAGAGTTGCATTTATAGTCAGAAAAATGCTATGAAAAGACAACCTCAAGCAAGGTGATAAAAAATTATAATAGATCATGTCAGGGGATATATCCAGAGACCACAAATGCCTAATTCCTTCCACATTTTCGCACTCACTCCAGGAACACAGAGCTTTCTCCTCTTCCTATTTCACAGTAATTCTATGATTACTGGTTTCATCTGTATTAACTCTTTAATCTGCATAACTGTATTTCACCTGTGGAAACCGATATTTATTGCATTTGTAGAAGTTAGATGTATTGTGGTAATAAGACAGACTATGTCTATATATCTTATAGAGTTTCCCATCTAATGGGGTGAACAGAATTTAAACAGATGTTTAAACAGTACTATACAGGAAATGTATTATGAGTGCACTGGAAGTATACAATATGGAGACCTAACTTAATGGGGGGGATTCAGAAAATTTCCCAAAGATGTCCCATTTAATCTGGAATATGAAGGATGAGAAGAAGTTTGCCAGGCTAAAACTAAAATGGGAAGATTCCATATATAAGAAATGCAGAGGCCCGGGGACAGTAAAGCATAGCTATTCTAGATAATGAAGGTAGGTTAGTGTACCCAAAGTTCAGTGTCTCAAGAGTAAGTAGGGGGCTTCCCTGGTGGCGCAGTGGTTAAGAATCCACCTACCAATGCAGGAGACACAGGTTCGAGCCCTGGTCCAGAAGATCCCACATGGTGAGGACTAAATAAGCCCGCATGCCCTAGAGCCCATGCTCTGCAACAAGAGAAGCCACCACAATGAGAAGCCCGTGCACCACAACAAAGAGCAGCCCCAGCTCTTGGCAACTAGAGAAAGCTGGCACGCAGCAACGAAGCCTCAATGCAGCCAAAAATAAATAAATAGACATTTTTAAAAAAGAAACATAAATATCACCTATTAAAAAGAGTAAGTGGGAAGAGAAGGCTGGACAGGGAGGCAGGGGCCAAATAACAGGTGGCTGGATTTTATTCTAAGAGTGAAAGGAAGCTATTGCAAGGTTTTGGGCAGAGCAATGAAACAGCACAAATATCATGTGTTCAATATAGCTTCTTCACAATTATAAGTAATGTTATATGAAGGACCATTTATTAAATTTACTCTTAATATTAGTGATACTAAAAATAACAAAATTACACTTCTTATCCTTATGTTATCTTATTTGGACATAACTGCAAGCTATTTAAATAGCTGTTATCATTTCTGGGGGGACAAATTATATGACTTATCCAAGATCCTACAGGTAATAATTTGATACCAAGATACTTCTCTATATGAATGCTACACTCAAAATGAGACCTTTAAATTTTATATTATAATTTTAATAGTATGTTCAAATAAACAAAATAATATAAAAATTTTAAGATAGCCTGAAGTACATTAAAAATTAAAATTCCGTTTTAATGTGTGGATCAGAAATTGAACTGCAAGAAATAAATAAGAATAAAGAAAGTTAAATGAATCATTTAAGGAATTATGGAAGGAAAATACAAATCATAAAATTGAAAACACAATTTCCCCATGTGGATTCCTTAAGCTAGTGGGCAGGAGAGGAGATTAAAATTAAGCAGAAAAAGAAAAAGGAAAAATACCTTGAAGGAAAGAGACACCAAGCACTAATAACTGCATAATGTTTGAATAACAGTGAAGTTCTGTTAATAACCAAAAATTAAATCAGAGAGCATTTAATTCCAGCAAAATTTGTCCTGTGAGTATTTTAATGTATTTGTGTGTCAGTATATCACAGATGAAATAAAGACATTTCTTTCCTTCAATCAGTCATTTAAAATTTTTATGAAGAACCTAGTCTTGCAGTCATTGTGCTAATCATGCAATAAATGGAGAGCTACTGAGAAACATAACTCAAGCACCAAAAAGGAAACAAAAAAGCATTGAAAAGTCTAGGAAACTGAAAGAGGGAAAATGGAAGTAGTCAGCGAAAAAAAAATAGAATGAGCAAACCAAGATAAATATTTTTTCCATGGGCTTATTTCCAATTGAATCATAAATGCTCCAGATATTTTTTTAAAATGCAATGCCAAATTACATATGAAGTTTCTAAAATTTGGTCATGGACAAAAACATGTACTCTCTCAGATCTTTTGGATTTTAATGAAGTACTCAAAGAATAGATGGTTTCAAATAATTAAAACAGATTTTTAAATGGAGGGATTGAAACAATCAGAGGTTTTTAAATTTTTAATAAAAAGCACGAATAATTAGCATGTCTAAAAATGACTGGACATTGCTATTTATTTAACTACATTTTAGAATATTGGTAGTTGATTTATTGAAGACTTTTAATGTGAATGATTTGTAGAATCCAACAGTCAAGGTTTTCACAGTCTCTAAAGAATCATAATAATCAGGTAGAACATTTTAAGGAAGTATATATTCAGAAAAGTGTGAGAGGGTGCTTTGTTATTCATGAATGTACCTATGTTAATGGTTTTAGCCAATGCAAGTTCACAAGAAGAAAGTTTAAACTAGCCTAAGAGAATACTCTATACAAACACAAATATTCTGGGTAGGATAAAAGAGTTACCCTATGTACTTATTGTAAACTTTCAAAAACGTAGGAATGCAAAAATTACCTAGGGACTGTGGAAGGTGAATTTTGAAAAAAAGTGCTCTAAAAATTAACTTCAGAAAATACAAAATATACTTTCACACATTAAATCGAATTAAGTTACAGTGATATTAACAGTAAGAAAGAAAATTTGCATTCATTATACCCCAGAGCAGCACATCTAGAAACACCAGTAACATGCGCTGAATTGGAATAAGATAGTTACATTTCAAATACAAAGAAAACAACTCCAATGGGCAAGGCAGTCAAAAAGAACTTTCCACAATTTAACTGAGGCTAGGCATCATAGACCCTTATTAAAATTTAACTGAATTCAAAACTATTCCTGAAATTGGGGTTTGCCTCACTAACCCTCTCCTCATCTTTAGTAAGGAAGTTTGGGATAACCGGCTTGAGGAACTTGAAAGTCCCAGAGCCTCCCGTCAGACACACCTCGTACTGGTAGCTCTGGGACAGGGTCCCTGTGCCGCTGACATCCACCAGGTGGCCCGGAAAGGGGCCCTCGGGCACCGAGCAGCGACCCACCCCGCCCCTCCTACACAGCCGCACCGCGACGAACACTAGCACCGAGAAGACGAAGAGCGACGACACCGACGCCAAGGCAACCACCAGGTAGACGGTGAGCGGGGCAGTCGGGGCCGCGTCCGCCGCTTCCGCTTCCGGGGCCGGCAGGTAGGGCTGTGAGAAGCCGTCCACCAGCAGCACATGCAGCGTGACGCTGGCCGAGAGCGGCGGCTCGCCGTTGTCCTTGACCAGCACCAGCAGCCTGTGCTTGGCCGCGTCGCGCTCGCTCAGCAGCCGGGCCGTGCGCACCTCGCCGTTGTGCGCCCACACGCCGAAGAGGCCGGGCTCCGTGGCCTTGAGCAGCTGGTACGACAGCCAGGCGTTCTGGCCCGAGTCGCCGTCCACCGCCACCACCTTGGTCACCAGGTAGCCCGCCTCGGCCGCCCTGGGCACCAGCTCGGTGCAGGGCGCCGAGGCGTTCTGCAGCGGGTACAGCACGAAGGGCGCGTTGTCGTTGTCGTCCGCCACGAGCACGCGCACCAGCGCCTGGCTGCTGAGCGCGGGCGAGCCGCGGTCGGCGGCGCCCACGCGGAACTCGAACGCCCGCAGGGCCTCGTAGTCCAGGGACCTCAGGGCGAACAGGTGGCCGTTGTCCGGGTTGATGGATACCAGGGAGGCCAGGGGCACGTGCGGGTCGAGGGGCGGCAGCAGCGAGTAGGTGACCTGGGCGTTGGCGCCCGCGTCTCTGTCTGTGGCGCGGACGCTGCCGATGTGCAGGGCGGGGCTGTTGTTCTCGCGGACGGACAGGGTGTAGGAGGTCTGGGTGAAGGCGGGGGCGTTGTCGTTGACGTCGGACACCAGCACGGTTATGGTGTGCTGGGTTTTCAGTCTCGGTGTCCCCATATCTGTGACGGTGATGGTGATGTTATATTCGGATCTTGTTTCTCGGTCCAGGGCTGTGTTTGTGACTAAACTGTAAAAATTCTCAACAGAGGGTTTAAGAATGAAGGGAAGATCATCTTGGATGGAGCAAACCATCCTTCCGTTTTCTCCAGAGTCAGGATCTGAAACGCTGAATACAGCAATTACAGTCTCCTGCAAGTTTTCTGGGATCTCACTGATAAGCGTTGAAATGGTCAGTTCCGGCGGGTTGTCATTCAAATCCATCACTTGGACAAACACAACACAACTGCCAGAAAGGCCCCCACCATCTGTCGCCTGAATATTTAATGTGTAAGTCTGAATAGATTCAAAATCCAGTTCCTGTGTTAAAAGGAGTTCTCCCGATTTTGCGTTTATTCTAAATGTTTTCCGAATATCTTCAGATGCTTGGGAAAGTAAATAAGATATTTCTCCATAGGTTCCAATATCTAAATCTCTGGCAGAGACAATGGCAACCTGGGATCCAATGGGGCTGTTTTCAAGGACATGCACCTCATAGTGCAGCTTTGCAAACTCGGGGGCATTATCATTGATGTCTAAGACTTCAATGCAGATTAGGGCGGTCCCAGACCTGGGTGGAATCCCGCCATCCAGCGCTGTGATGGTTAATCTGATCTCAGGCTGTACCTCTCTATCCAGTGCTTTGTCCAGCACCAGCTGTGGTAATATTGTGCCGTCGGAACTGTCTTGTAATTTAAGATGGAAGTGGGAATTGGGGCTGACTGCATAACTTTGGAGACTGTTGCTTCCTACATCTAAGTCCTGGGCACGCTCTATTAGGAAAGTAGTTCCAGGAGTGATACTTTCTGAAATTTTCAGTATTATTTCTTTGTCTAGGAAAACTGGAGAATGATCATTTATGTCCCTAATCTGTAGCTCAGCCTGGAAAAACTTCAAGGGATTTTTCAGTAACATCTGGAAAGGTAGTACACAGGGCTCGGTAGGGCCACATAGCTCCTCCCGGTCCAGTTTCTCATTTAACAATAAATCCCCCGTCTGCCTATCAAAATGCAAACGCATTTTTTTCCCTTTGGAAACGACCCGGGGGGCCCGAGCAGCTAGATCATCTACCTCCAACCCCAAGTCTTGCAACAGATTGGCCACAAAGGAGCCACTCTCCATTTCCTCGGCCACTGAATAACGCCTAGGCTCAGAACCAGCCTGAGCTATGCCCAGCAAAACAAAGAATATCAAGACTTGCCTTTGTTTCAGAAAGCATTTCTTTCTCTCTCCTGCCTCCATCGCTCTCTCGTCTCCCAGCAAACTTGACCCAGCTCGGATTCACGTTGTCGCTGATCTATCTCCCAGTATCACTCAGACACTGGGATAAGTGGAGATGCCTATGGCCCTGATTTCCCGGAGCAACTGCCTTAGAAACCCTCCTTTTCCTGCTTGCTTCTTTAGCAGAGCATCTGGCTAGAGGAGCGCAGACTGGTAGCTTTCTTCCTTCTACTTCTAATGCTGCAGCGCCACCCTGCGTCCTTTCCGAGTGTTTATTTTTTCCAAAACATTAAGGAAATCCCAATCCTTTCTTTCAGACTGATGGCAATCTAAATGGAATATTTTCAAGTAGTGTCTCTCAATGTACCGAAGTAACAATAATCCATATTAACTAAAATCCAGTCCCTAATAACTTTTTTAAATTATCCTTCCATTATCCTCCCCCAGTTTCCTTCAACTTAAATAAGAATTCATATTCAGTCTTGAATTCCTTTTACAAATGCACTTATTTTCTTAACCACTTGACATAAGGAATGTCTTAGAAAATTTGTTTTTAAACCAAGTTTCATGATTGTATTGGTGTTACATCTGTTTATTCTAGAACAGTCCCCTGTATTTTATTTTATTTTATTTTATTTTATTTTATTTATTTATTTATTTTTTCTTGCGTTATGCGGGCCTCTCACTGTTGTGGCCTCTCCCATTTGCGGAGCACAGGCTCCGGACGCGCAGGCTCAGCGGCCATGGCTCACGGGCCCAGCCGCTCCGCGGCACGTGGGATCCTCCCGAAACGGGGCACGAACCCACGCCTCCTGCATCGGCAGGCGGACTCTCAAGCACTGCGCCACCAGGGAAGCCCCCCCTGTATTTTATTGATATTGAATTTTTTGAAGTGTCCAGATCAGTTATCTTTTAGGTAAACAAAAGATAAAAATAGCTAAGGCATTGGTACTTGTTGACTATAAATTAACAATTAGCTATGCTTCAGAAGAAAAGAAAACACTACTGAAGATAGAGCAATAAAACAACAACTATAGCATTATTCAGAAAGGGGGTGTTTCCTCTACTTTTTACCCAGAGCCCAAAAAGCAAGAATGCCAAGGGTGATAGCTGTCTCCACATACTATCTTGTTTTTAGCTTCAAAGAACCTAATTTAATTGGAGGTAAGGTAATGTTAAAGAGATGTATCTCCCGTCTCTCTGTCTTGCATTAGGTTGGCAGAATATGGGATTTTTTTTTTTTTTTTTTACATTCAATGGAAAGAAAATTCTGGAAGGAAGGACCAAGGCATTTTCTTTTTATTCCAGAGTCCTGAGATAATCCTTAAAGAGGTGAAGTCTTCTTCTGGAAGTACTTGTAGGATGAGCAGGTAAGTGTCAACATCACCAATTTTATGGAATTGTCACCCAACATCCTTTACATGAAGAAAGGTATTTCTGAAACTATTTCCTATGTAAATTGCCTGAATGTTTGCCATGTAGCCATGAAGTTGCCTGGTAATTTTCTTGCAGTGGATGTTTATAATGCACAGATATGAGTGGTATTTAAAATGTGTGGTGAGTACGCACCAGAGATTGGAGAATTCAGTGAGACTGGAAAATTCAGTGAGCCTGGAGAATTCTGTCAACAGCTCCTTAATATACTGAGATTAAATCTTTAGCAGGCTTTGACAACCATGTTGCTGAAGAGCACGCATCTCAAAGGTTGTCACTGATTGTCACGATCTGGACCTTAGGAGGTCTGAGACTAGTGTTGATACCTACCATTTTCTTCTGTGAGAGTTAAACTTACCATAGGTTGTTCTTCATCCAGTGATTTTCCCCCAAGAATGGGCAAATTACTCACCCCACTATTGCATTGCATATTATTGTGAAATTAAATTCCCTGTGTGGTTTCCAATGGTGGAAAATTCAACCAAATCTCATGCATATCCCCATGCACATTCTGAAACATTCACAAGAATTGTTCAAAGGGGCAACATCTCAGATTCATAGATTTTTCTCAGAAAACAAAGTTTACAGGTAATACTTGGAAATGTATAGTTTCTATAGGTCTGGCTTCCTATTCGGGAGGAAAGGCTCTTCTGTGGGTGTATCCAAAATATTCTTTGATCTCTTAATAGTTTAGATCCACCCACAGAAGAGCCTTTACTCACGAATCTTTGATGAGTTTGGAAACCACCTTGCTCAGGTCTGTCTGCCCGCCGCTACGCAGACACTCCCCTTTCCGCCGCGAGGCCAAATCTCCAGGAACCGGCTATAAAAAGCAGCCTTCCTTTTCCTGGACTGCTTACGCTACGCCCAGGAAGAAAAGGAAAACTCACCACTTGCCTTTTTCTGCTAGATTTTCTCTCAGTTTCCATCATAGCCTCTTTGACTGCATTGTCTTTAATGAAAGAAGCCTTCGGAAGTCTTCCAGTAGGGATAACATCAACATATATCTAGTTCCCATTTGTTTGAAGAAAGGTCTAAAATCTCAGCTTGCTGCCGACGTTTTCCAAGGCACGTCAACCCCCAGCCCCTCTCAGTTTTGTCTTTTCTACAATGGAGTCTGTGGCAAGCGCCTGGCTCCACCTCCATTTTTAGCCTGCAGCGCCGCCAGGCGTCTCTGAACTGAAAACCTGGTTTGTACAGCGCTTTCCCTCAGAAACTGTCAAAAAAAAAAAAAAAAAAAGTGTCACGTGGTCTACTGGCACAATTCTTACCTCCTGATAGTTTAAATTACTTCTCCGACTTTTGGTTTAGCTAATTACAACTTTTAATTAGTATATGGCTTTATTATCAGCCAGCTGTACAATTTCTTTTGAGAGTAATTTGAATTTGATTTCTTCCATTTTAGACAGGCCAGTCGTTTGGCTGTACATTCACTGAGTTTTTAAATTCATCGGCAGGTGTTTATTACACACAGATTAATTTCAGGCACTGTGAAAGGCATTAGGGATATAAAATGGAATAAAGCCTGGTACTTACACCCCAAGAGGTTACAGCCTAGAAGTAAAGTAAAGCAATAATTACTGTAGTGAGTCATAAGTGCTAAGACAGAGATTTGTACAGGCACTCTGAAGTACTCAAAAGGAATATTTAAGTAAGAACAGAAATGGGGTATCAGGAAAGATTCTCAGAGGAGGTAAGTTTCGAGCTAAGTTGAATTTTATGGTACCAACTTAAAAAGAAACCCATTGAAATAGTTTTCTACTGCAGATAAAGTATTTCTGATTTTACAGGAAAGAAGATTTACTCAAATGATGGGAACATCATGGCTTATTTGGGATACAGTCTTTTACTCAGTCAACATCACAGAGTTCTGTATATGTTGTGGGGTGACAACTAACTAAAAGACTAGGGCTGGGCCCTTTTTTCCTATTTGAATTTGCTCATCTATCTAATACTCAACTTAAAGGAGAGTCCTAAGCATGAGTATGTGCGTGTATGAGTGGCTTGTTCTGTTAACAATATCTTTCGGAGATTTTTTTTTTTTTTTTTTTTTGTGCTGTACATGTGCCTCTCACTGTTGTGGCCTCTCCTGTTGTGGAGCACAGGCTCCGGACACACAGGCTCAGCGGCCATGGCTCACGGGCCCAGTCGTTCCGCAGCATGTGGGATCTTCCCAGACCAGGGCACGAACCCGTGTCCCCTGCATCGGCAGGCGGACTCTCAACCACTGCGCCACCAGGGAAGCCCTAGGAGATATTTTTGAGTGGTGATTAAGAGCACAGACTTTTATGTCAGGAAGACTCATATTCAAGTACTGGCTCTGCTACATCGTATATGTTAAGTTAGGAAAATTCTTTACTCTCTCCAGACTTGAGTTTCCTCATCTGAAGAAAAAAAAAAAAAAAAAAAAAACAGATGTAAGGATGGTATCTACTTCATGAATTTGTAAGAATTAAGTGAAACAATGCTTATGAAATAGTCAGCCTAGTGCTTGGAACATCATAGTGTTTCATAAGTGCTAGCTATTTTAAGTGGTAATACAATGAAAACAAGGAACTTATCTACATAGTTCGGTTTACTCCTACCAACAAATGTAAGTCTAAATGACTCCCTTGTGTATGTTGGTGGGAATGTAAATTGGTGCAGCCACTATGGAAAAGAGTATGGAGGTTCCTCAAAAAATTAAAAATAGAGCTAGCATATGATCCAGCAATTCCACTTATGGGTATATCTGAAGGAAATGAAATCACTATCTCAAAGAAACATTTGCACCCCTATGTTCATTGTAGCATTATTCACAATAGCCAAGACATGGAAAAAACCTAAGTGTCCATCCATGGATGAATAAAGAAAATGTGGTGTGTATATATACATGGTAATTATGTCAGAAAAAGGATATGTTAACTGACCTTACTGTGGTAAACATCTTGCAGCAGAAAGGGGAATATTAGAGTAGTGGCAAGAGGACAGACCCAAGCAGTGTGGTTTACAAAGAGATCAAAGAATATCTTAGATCCACCCACAGAAGAGCCTTTGGTTCCAAAGGGAAGGCATATGTATAGAAGCGCTACATTTCCAAGTATTACTTGTAGACTTCCTTTCTGTATTCTGAGAAAAATCTATGAATCTGAGATGTTCTCCCTTTGAAAAATTCTTCTAGAGTACCAGAATGTACATGAGGAAGTGCATGAGATTTGCATGAATATTCCATCATTGGAAACTACACAGTCAGTTCAATTTCTGTTTTGTTGTTGTTGCAATTATGGTGACAATATTGAGCTCTCCTCTCATAGCAACTTTCTATTATTGAAGTATAGTTGATTTACACTATCATGTTAGTTTCAGGTGTACAGCAAAGTGATATAGATATATATATACATACATATATATATATTCTTTTTTAGATTCATTTTCATTATAGGTTATTACAAGATATTGAATATAGCTCCCTGTGCTATATAGTAAATCCTTGTTATCTGTTTTATATATAATATTATATATCTGTTAATCCAAACTCCTATTTTATCTCCTTCCCCTTCCCCTTGAGTAACCATAATTTTGTTTTCTGTCTCTGAGTCCTTCTAATTTGTAAACAAGTTTATTTGTATTATTTCTTATATTCCATATATAAACAATACCAGATAATATTTGTCTTTCTTGGTCTGACTTACTTCACTTTCTATGATAATCTCTAAGTCCATCCATGTTGCTGCAAATGGCATTATTTCATCCTTTTACACGGGTGAGTAACATTCTTTTTGTATATGTACACCACATCTTCTTTATCCATTCATCTGTTGATGGACATTTCCATTGTTTCCATGTTTTGGCGATTGTGAATAGTGCTGCTATGAACGTAGGGGTGCATGTATCTCTTTGAATTATAGTTTTGTCTGGATTATGGCCAGGAGTGGGATTTCTGGATTATATGGTACTCTATTTGTAGTGTTTATAGGAATCTCCATGCTGTTCTCCATAGTGGCTGCACCAATTTACATTCCTACAAACAGTGTAGGAGGGTTGCCTTTTCTCCACACTGTCTCCAGCATTTGTTATTTGTAGACTTTTTAATGATGGCCATTCTGACCGGTGTGAGGAGGTACCTTATTATAGTTTGATTTGCATTTCTCTAATAATTAGTGATGTTGAGCATCTTTTCATGTGTCTGTTGGGCATCGGGATGTCTTCTTTGGAGAAATGTCTATTTGGGTCTTCTGCCCATTTTTTGATTGGGTTGTTTGTTTTTTGTTTGTATGTTTGTTTGTTTGTTGGTATTAAGTTGTATGAGCTGTTAGGATATTTTAGAAATTAAGCCCTTGTTGGTCGCATCGTTTGTAAATATTTTCTCCCGTGCTGTAGGTTGTCTTCTTGTTTTGTTGATGGTTTCCTTTGCTGTGCAAAAGCTAATAAGGTTGATTAGGTCCCATTTGGTTAATTTTGCTTCTATTTCTTTTGCCTTGGGAGACTAATCTAAGAAAATATTGCTACAATTTATATCAGAGAATCATTTACCTATGTTCTCTTTTAGGAATTTTATGGTGTCGTGTCTTATATTTAAGTCTTTAAGCCATTTTGAGTTTATTTTTGTGTATGGTGGGAGGGAGTACTCTAACTTCATTAATTTACATGTGTCTGTCCAGAGTTCCCAACACCTCTTGAGAAGAGACTGTCTTTTCTCCACTGTATATTCTTCTCTCCTTTGTCAAAGACTAATCGACTGTCAGTGTGTGGACTTATTTCTGGGATGCTTATTCTTTCCCATTGATCTGTATGTCTGTTTTTGTGTCTATATCCCACTGTGGTTTTTTTAAAAACATTTTTTAAATTTTGGATTGCACATGGGCAAGAGCAAGGGATCTGGTGTGTGTGTGTGTGTGTGTGTGTGTGTGTGTGTGTGTGTGTGTTTTCCACTCATTTTTTTCAGAGCTTGGGACTGCTAAGGTTTTTTCTCTTGTTAAGGCCGCGCTGTGCGGCATAGGGGATCTTAGTTCCCTGACCAGGGATCGAACCTATGCCCCCTATATTGGGAGCACAGAATCTTAAACAATGAATTGCAAGGGAAGTCCCCACACTATGTTTTTTTGTAATTTATTTTATTGAAGCATAGTTGAGTTATGATGTTGTGATAATTTCTGATGTAGAGCAGACTGATTCAGTTTTACATATATACAGATACTTTTTCTTATTCATTTCCATTACTATTTATCATAGGATATTGTATATAGTTAAATGTGCTATACAGTAGTACCTCCTTCTTAATCCATTCTCTATATAATAGGTTGCATCTGCTAATCCCAAACTCCCAATCCATATCTCTCCTTCTTGGCCACCACAGGTCTGTTATCTATGACTCTGAGTCTGTTTCTTTTTGCAGATGAGTTTGTTTTTGTCATATTTCAGATTCCACATATAAGTGATACCATATGGTATTTGTCTTTTACTTTTTGACTTCCTTCACTTAGTACTGGGAAGATATTTTAGTAAGATGTTATGGAAAACTGCGAATGAACTTTTTGGCCAAGCCAATAGATACTCTTGATCCATCCATAATGCTGTAAATGGCATTATTTCACTCTCTTTTATGGCTCAGCAATACTCCATTGTATACATGTACCACATCTTGATACATTCATCTGTCATTGGACATTTAGGTTGTTCCCATGTCTTGGCTTGTGAATAATGCTGCTGTGAACATAGGGGTGCATGTATATCTTTGAATGATAGTTTTGTCTGGATATATGCCAAGGAATAGGATTGCTGGATCATAATGTAGCCCTTTTTGTACTTTGAGGAGGACCCTGCTTATCCTAGTGGCTACACCCATTTACATTCCCACCAGTAGTGTAGGAGGGTTCCCTTTTCTCACACCCTCTCCAGCATTTGTTCTTTGTAGGCTTCCAGTGATGGCCATTCTGACTGGAGTGAGGTGGTACCACTTTGTAGTTTTGATTTGCATTTCTCTAATAATCAGCAATGCTGAGCATTTTTTTGTGTGTCCATTGGCCATCTGGATGTCTTCTTTGAATAAAACTCGATTTAAGTCCTCTGCCCATTTTTGGATTGGCTGTTTGGTTTGTTTGTCGGTTTGTATTGAGTTGTATGAGCTGTTTGTATATTTTAGAAGTTAAACCCTTGTCCGTCACATAGTTTGAAAACATTTTCTTTCATTCTGTAGGTTTTTTGTTTTGCTTTGTTGATGCTTTCATTTGCTGCAGAAGAGCTTATAAGGTTGATTAGTCCCATTTGTTTATTTTTGCTTTTAATTCTTTTTTGTTGGCCAGCTGATCTAAAAAATCCTTGCTAGGATTTTTGTCAGTGGATGTTTTGCCTATGATTTCTTCTAGGTGTTTTATGGTGTCATGTCTTTATATTTAAGTCTTTAAGCCATTTTGAGTTTATTTTGGTGCACGGTGGGAGGAAGTGTTCTAACTTCATTGATTTACATGTGGCTGTTATCCTTCCCTATACCACTGGCTGAAGGGACTGTCTTTTCTTCATTGTACATACTTGCTCCTTCATCAAAGATTAATTGACGGTTGGTATGTGGATATTTTTCTGGGTTCCTTATTGGGGTCCATTAGTCTATATGTCTGTTTTTGTGCCAATACCACACTGTGGTGCATTTTTAAAAAATTTATTTTATTGAAGTATATTTGATATACAATGTTGTGTTAATTTTCTGCCCTGCAGCACAGTATTTAGAATTACTATATAAAGATTCTTTTTCATATTCCTTTCTGTTACAGTGTATCACAGGATGTTGTTTATAGTTGCCTGTGGTATACAGAAGGACCTAGTTGTTTATACATTCTCTATGTAATGGTTTATATCTGCTAATCCCAAACTCCCAATCCATTCCTCCCCTGCCCTTGTCCCCCTTGGCAACCACTGGTCTGTTCTTTATGTCTCTGAGTCTGTGCAGATGAGTTCCTTTTTGTCATATTTCAGATTCCACATGTAAGTGATACCATATGGTATTTCTCTTTCTCTTTCCGACTTCCTTCACTTAGTTTTGGGAAGTGGTAGTGGGAAGATGTTTTCCGTACCATGTTACAGAAAGACGAGACTGAACTTTTTGGCCAATCCAATGTGATAATCTCTTGGTCCATCCGTGTTGCTGCAAATGGCATTATTTCAGCTTTTTTATGGCTGAGTAGTACTCCATTATATATGTATGTGTGTATATATATATATATATATATATACATACATATATATATATATATACCATATCGTCTAAATCCCTTCATCTCTTGAATGACATTTAGGTTGATCCCATGTCCTGGCTATTGTGGGTAGTGCTCCTATGAACATAGGGGTGCATGTATCTCTTTCAATGATAGTTTTGTCTGGATGTATGACCAGGAGTGGGATTGCAGGATCATATGGTAATTCTAGCTGTACTTTTTTGAGGAACCTGCCTACTGTTTTTTATAGTGGCTGCAACAATTTATATTCCCCCCCACAGTGTAAGAGGGTTACCTGTTCTCCACACCCTCTCCAGCATTTGTTATTTGTAGAGTTTTTAATGATGGCCATTCTGACTCATGTGAGATGGTACCTCAATGTACTTTTGATTTGCATTTCTCTGCTAATCAGTGATGTTGAGCATCTTTTCATGTGTCTGTTGGCCATCTGGATGTCTTCTTTGGAGAAATGTCTATTTAGCTCTTCTGTGCATTTTTGACTGGGTTGTTCATTTTTCTTTTATACATTTGTTTGTATGAGCTGTTTGTATATTTTAGCAATTAAGCCCTTGTCGGTCACATGATTTGCAAATCTTTTCTCCCATTCCGAAGGTGATCTTTTTGTTTTGTTGATGCTTTCCTTCGCTATGCAAAAGCATATAAGGATGATTAGGTCCCATTTGTTTATTTTTGCTTTCGTTTCTTTTGCACTGGGAGACTGATGTAAGAAAATATTGCTACAATGTATGTCACAGAATGTTTTGCCTATGTTCTAGGAGTTTTATGGTGTCCTGTCTCACACTTAAGTCTGTAAGGCATTTTGAGTTTATTTTTGTATATGGTGGGAGAGAGTTTCTACCTTCATTGATTTTCATGTGTCTGTCCTCATTCGCAGTACCACTTGCTGAAGAGACTGTCTTTTCCGCATTGTATATACTTGCCTTCTTCATGGAAGATTAATCGTCCATTGGTCTGTGTATTTAGTTTTGCACTCCTTAATCTGTTACACTGATGTATGTATCTGTTTTTGTGCCTATACCAATGTTTTGTACGATTTATTTTACTGAAGTATAGTTCATTTACAGTGCTTTGTTAATTTCTGCTGTACAGCACAGTGATTCAGTTTTACATATGTATATACCTTCCACATTCTTTTTTAGTACAGTTTATCTTAGGATATTGAATGTAGTTCCCTGTGATGTATAATAGGACCTTGTTGTTTCTTTATTCTCTATAGAATAGTTTGCATCTGCTAATCCCAAACTTGCCATCTACCCGTCTCCCAGTTCCTCTCCCCTTTGGCCACCACAGGTCTGTTTTCTATGTCTTTGAGTCTGTTTCTGTTATGTAGGTAAGTTCATTTGTGTCCTATTTCTGATTCCCTGTATAAGTAATATCACATGGTATTTGTCTTTCTCTTTTTGACTTCCTGCATGTAATATGATAATCTCTATGTCCTTCCAGGTTGCTGCAAATGGCATTATTGCATTATTTTTTACGGCTGAGTAGTACTCCATTGTATACATGTACCACATCTTCTGGGTTTTTTCCAATTTTATTTTATTTTATTTTTTTACATCTTTTTTGGAGTATAATTGCTTTACAATGGTGTGTTACTTTCTGCTTTATAACAAAGTGAATAAGTTATACATATAGATTTGTTCCCATATCTGTTCCCTCTTGTGTCTCCCTCCCTCCCACCCTCCCTTTCCCACCCCTCTAGGTGGTCACAAAGCACTGAGCTGATCTCCCTGTGCTATGCGGCTGCTTCCCACTAGCTATCTATTTTACATTTGGTACTGTATATATGTCCATGCCACTCTCTCACTTTGTCACAGCTTACCCTTCCCCCCCCCCATATCCTCAAGTCCATTCTCTAGTAGGTCTGTGTCTATTCCTGTCTTGCCACTAGGTACTTCATGACATTTTTTTCCTTAAATTCCATATATATGTGTTAGCATACGGTATTTATCTTTCTCTTTCTGACTTACTTCACGCTGTATGACAGACTCTAGGTCCATCCACCTCATTACAAACAGTTCAATTTCGTTTCTTTTTATGGCTGAGTAATATTCCATTGTATATATGTGCCACATGTTCTTGACCCATTCATCTGTGGATCGACACTTAGGTTATTCCCATGTCTTGGCTTGTGAATAATGCTGCTGTGAACATAGGGGTGCATGTATGTCTTTGAATGATAGTTTTGTCTGGATATATGCTAAGGACTAGGTTTGCTGGATCATAATGTAACTCTTTTTGAACTTTTTGGAGGACACTGCTTACTGTTTCCTCTAGTTGCTACACCCATTTACATTCCCACCAATAGTGTAGGAGGGTTCCCTTTTCTCACACCCCATCCAGCATTTGTTCTTTGTAGGCTTTTTAGTGATGGCCATTCTGACTGGTGTGAGGTGATACCACTGTAGTTTTGATTTGCATTTCTCTAATAATCAGCAATGCTGAGCATTTTTTGTGTGTCCATTGGCCATCTGGATGTCTTCTTTGAATAAAACTCAATTTAAGTCCTCTGCCCATTTTTGGATTGGCTGTTTGGTTTGTTTGTCGGTTTGTATTGAGTTGTATGAGCTGTTTGTATATTTTAGAAGTTAAACCCTTGTCCGTCGCATCGTTTGAAAACATTTTCTTTCATTCTGTAGGTTTTTTGTTTTGCTTTGTTGATGCTTTCCTTTGCTGCAGAAGAGCTTATAAGGTTGATTAGTCCCGTTTGTTTATTTTTGCTTTTAATTCTTCTTTGTTGGCCAGCTGACTTAAAAAATCCTTGCTAGGATTTTTGTCAGTGGATGTTTTGCCTATGATTTCTTCTAGGTGTTTTATGGTGTCATGTCTTTATATTTAAGTCTTTAAGCCATTTTGAGTGTATTTTTGTGCACGGTGGGAGGGAGTGTTCTAACTTCATTGATTTACATGCGGCTGT
>NW_006788200.1:8701040-8705799 GCF_000442215.2 Lipotes vexillifer | reverse complement strand
TTTCCCTATGCCACTGGCCGAAGAGACTGTCTTTTCTTCATTGTACATACTTGCTCCTTCATCAAAGATTAATTGACCGTCGGTATGTGGATTTTTTTCTGGGTTCCTTATTGGGGTCCATTAGTCTATATGTCTGTTTCTGTGCCAATACCACACTGTGGTGGGTTTTTTAAAATTTATTTTATTGAAGTATATTTGATATACAATGTTGTGTTAATTTTCTGCTCTGCAGCACAGTATTTAGAATTACTATATAAAGATTCTTTTTCATATTCCTTTCTGTTACACTGTATCACAGGATGTTGTTTATAGTTGCCTGTGGTATACAGAAGAACCTAGTTGTTTATACATTCTCCATGTAATAGTTTATATCTGCTAATCCCAAACTCCCAATCCATCCCTCCCCTGCCCTTGTCCCCCTTGGCAACCACTGGTCTGTTCTTTATGTCTCTGAGTCTGTGCAGATGAGTTCCTTTTTGTCATATTTCAGATTCCACATGTAAGTGATACCATATGGTATTTCTCTTTCTCTTTCCGACTTCCTTCACTTAGTTTTGGGAAGTGGTAGTGGGAAGATGTTTTCCGTACCATGTCACGGAAAGACCAGAACGAACTTTTTGGCCAACCCAATGTGATAAACTCTTGGTCCATCCGTGTTGCTGCAAATGGCATTATTTAATCTTTTTTTATGGCTGAGTACTACTCCATTGTATACATGTACCACATCTTCTTGATCCATTCATCTGTCGATCAACACTTAGGTTATTCTCATGTCTTGGCTTGTGAATAATGCTGCTGTGAACATAGGGGTGCATGTATCTGTTTGAATGATAGTTTTGTCTCAATATATTGCCAAGGACTAGGATTGCTGGAACATAATGTAATCTTTTTGAACTTTTTGGAGGACTCTGCTTACTGTTTCCTCTAGTTGCTACACCCATTTATGTTCCCACCAATAGTGTACGAGGGTTCTTTTTCACATACCCTCTCCAGCATTTGTTCTTTGTAGGCTTTTAGCGATGGCCATTCTGACTGGTGTGAGGTGATACCACTTTGTAGTTTTGATTTGCATTTCTCTAATAATCAGCAATGCTGAGCGTTTTTCATGTGTCCATTGCCCATGTGGATGTCTCTTTGAATAAATCTCTATTTAAGTCTTCTGCCCATTTTTGGATTGGTTGTTTGTTTGTTGGTTTGTATTGAGTTGTATGTGCTGTTTGTATATTTTAGAAGTTAAACCCTTGTTGGTCACATCATTTGAATACATTTTCTTTCATTCTGTAGGTTTTTTGTTTTGCTTTGTTGATGCTTTCATTTGCTGTGGAAGAGCTTATAAGGTTCATTAGTCTCGTTTGTTTTTCTTTGCTTTTAATTCTTTTCGTTGGCCAGCTGATCTAAAAAAACATTGCTAGGATTTTTGTCAGTGGATGTTTTGCCTATGATTTCTTCTAGGTGTTTTATGGTGTCATGTCTTTATATTTAAGTCTTTAAGCCATTTTGAGTTTATTTTTGTGCATGGTGGGAGGAAGTATTCTAACTTCTTTGATTTACATGTGGCTGTTTATCTTTCCCAACACCCCTTGCTGAAGAGACTGCCTTTTTCCCATTGTATATTCTTGTCTCCTTTGTTGAAGATTAATTGACCATAGGTATGTGAGTCTATTTCTTTCCCTATGCCACTGGCCAAAGAGACTGTCTTTTCTTCATTGTACATACTTGCTCCTTCATCAAAGATTAATTGACCGTCAGTATGTGGATTTTTTCCTGGGTTCCTTATTGGGGTCCATCAGTCTATATGTCTGTTTTTGTGCCAATAGCACACCGTTTAGTTTTTTTTAATTTATTTTTTTGTAGTATATTTGATATACAATGTTGTGTTAATTTTCTGCCCTGCAGCACCGTATTTTGAATTACTACATAAAGATTCTTTTTCATATTCCTTTCTGTTACAGTGTATCACAGGATGTTGTTTATAGTTGCCTGTGGTACACAGAAGGACCTAGTTGTTTATGCACTCTCCATGTAATAGTTTATATCTGCTAATCCCAAACTCCCAATCCATCCCTCCCCTGCCCTTGTCCCCCTTGACAACCACTGGTCTGTTCTTTATGTCTCTGAGTCTGCGCAGATGAGTTCCTTTTTGTCATATATCAGATTCCACATGTAAGTGATACCATATGGTATTTCTCTTTCTCTTTCCTACTTCCTTCACTTAGTTTTGGGAAGTGGTTATGAGAAGATGTTTTCCGTAGCATGTCACAGAAAGACCAGAATGACCTTTTTGGCCAACCCAATGTGATAAACTCTTGGTCCATCCGTGTTGCTGCATCCGGCATTATTCAGCTTTTTTATGGCTGAGTAGTACTCCATTATATATGTATATATATACCATATCGTCTTGATCCCTTCATCTCTTGACTAACATTTAGGTTGGTCCCATGTCTTGGCTATCGTGGGTACTGCTCCTATGAACATAGGGGTGCATGTATCTCTTTCAATGATAGTTTTGTCTGGATGTATGACCAGGAGTGGTATTGCAGGATCATATGGTAATTCTAGCTGTACTTTTTTGAGGAACTAGCCTACTGTTTTTTATAGTGGCTACACCAATTTATATTCCTCCCCACAGTGTAGGAGGGTTGCCTTTTCTCCACACTGTCTCCAGCATTTGTTAATTGTAGACTTTTTAATGATGGCCATTCTGACTCATGTGAGATGGTACCTCAGTGTACTTTTGATTTGCATTTCTATACTAATCAGTGATGTTTAGCATCTTTTCATATGTCTGTTGGCCATCCGGATGTCTTCTTTGGAGAAATGTCTATTTAGCTCTTCTGTGCATTTTTGACTGGGTTGTTCATTTTTCTTTTATACATTTGTTTGTATGAGCTCTTTGTATATTTTAGCAGTTATGCCCTTGTCGGTCACATCGTTTGCAATTCTTTTCTCCCATTCTAAAGGCGATCTTTTTGTTTTGTTGATGCTTTCCTTCCCTATGCAAAAGCGTATAAGGATGATTAGGTCCCATTTGTTTATTTTTGCTTTCGTTTCTTTTGCATTGGGAGACCGATGTAAGAAAATATTGCTACAATGTATGTCACAGAATGTTTTGCCTATGTTCTAGGAGTTTTATGGTGTCCTGTCTCACATTTAAGTCTGTAAGGCATTTTGAGTTTATTTTTGTATATGGTGGGAGGGAGTTTCTACCTTCATTGATTTTCATGTGTCTGTCCTCATTCCCAGTACCACTTGCTGAAGAGACTGTCTTTTCTGCATCGTATATACTTGCCTCCTTCATGGAAGATTAATCGTCCATTGGTGTGTTGGATTTAGTTTTGGGTTCCTTAATCTGTTACAGTAATGTATGTATCTGTTTTTGTGCCTATACCACACTATGTTTTTTTAAATTTATTTTATTGTAGTTCATTTACAGTGCTTTGTTAATTTCTGCTGTACAGCACAGTGATTCAGTTTTTCATATATATATACTTTTCACATTCTTTTTTAGTACAGTTTATAATGGGATATCGAATGTAGTTCCCTGTGCTATACAATAGGACCTTGTTTCTTTATTCTCTATAGAATAGTTTGCATCTATTAATCCCAAACTTCCTATCCATCCCTCTCCCAGTTCCTCTCCCCCTTGGCCACCACTGGCCTGTTTTCTACGTCTTTGAGTCTGTTTCTGTTATGTAGGTAAGTTCATTTGTGTCCTATTTCTGATTCCCTGTATAAGTAATATCACATGGTATTTGTCTTTCTCTTTTTGACTTCCTGCATATAGTATGATAATCTCTAGGTCCTTCCAGGTTGCTGCAAATGGCATTATTGCATTATTTTTTACCGCTGAGTACTACTCCATTGTATACATGTACCACATCTTCTTGATCCATTCATCTGTCGATCGACATTTAGGTTGTTCCCATGTCTTGGCTTGTGAATAGTGCTGCTGTGAACATAGGGGTGCATATATTTCTTTGAATGATAGTTTTGTCTGGATATATGTCAAGGAATGGGATTGCTAGATTATAATGTAACTCTTTTTGAACTTTTTGGAGGACACTGCTTACTGTTTCCTCTAGTTGCTACACCCATTTACATTCCCACCAATAGTGTAGGAGGGTTCCCTTTCCTCACCTCCTCTCCAGCATTTGTTATCTGTAGACTTTTTAGTGATGGCCATTTTGACCGGCGTGAGGTGATACCACTTTGTAGTTTTGATTTGCATTTCTCTAATAATCAGCAGTGTTGAGCATTTTTTGATGTGTCCATTGGCTGTCTGGATGTCTTCTTTGAAGAAATCTCTATTAAGTCTTCTGCCCTTTTTCGGATTAGGTTGTTTGGTGTTTTTTTGTTTGTTTGTTTCATTCTTTGGGTTTTGGTGGGTTTTTTGTATTGAGTTCTATGAGCTCTTTGTGTATTTTAGAAGTTAAATAAACCCTTGTTGGTCACATCGTTTGAAAATATTTTCTTTTATTCTTTAGGTTTTTTTCTTTGTTGATGCTCTCCTTTGCTGTGCAATTGATTATACAGTTGATTAATCCCGTTTGTTTATTTTTGCTTTTAATTCTTCTTTGTTGGCTGGCTAATCAAAAAATATATCGCTTGGATTTTTGTCAGAGATATTTTGCTTATGGTTTGTTGTAGGTGTTTTATGGTGTCATGTCTTATATTTAAGTCTTTAAGCCATTTTGAGTTTACTTTTGTGTTAGGTGGGAGGGAGTGTTCTATCTTCCTTGATTTACATGTGGCGTTTATC
>NW_006788200.1:8676999-8700519 GCF_000442215.2 Lipotes vexillifer | reverse complement strand
AAAAAGGTCCTCAGATGCTTTCCCTATACCAGTTGCTGAAGAGACTGTCTTCATATTATATACTTCCTCCTTCGTCAAAGATTAATTGACTGTTGGTGTGTGGATTTTTTTCTGGGTTCCTTATTGGGGTCCATTAATCTATATGTCTGCTTTTATGCCAATACCACACTGTTTTTATTTATTTAATTATTTTATTGAAGTATATTTGATATGCAGGGTTGTGTTAATTTTCTGCTCTGCAGCACAGTATTTAATTTAACTATATAAAGATTCTTTTTCATATTCCTTTCCATTACAGAGTATCACAGGATGTTGTTTATAGTTGCCTGTGGTATATAGAAGGACGAAGTTATCTATCCATTCTCTATGTAATAGTTTACATCTGCTAATCCCAGACTCCCAATCCATCTCCCCCCTGTCCTTCTCCCCCTTGGCAACCACTGGTCTGTTGTTTATGTCTCTGAGCCTGTTTCTGTTGTGTAGGCAAGTTCATTTGTGTCCTATTTCTGATTCCACATATAAGTGATATCATATGGTATTGTCTTTCTCTTTTTAACTTCCTGCATTTAGTGTGATAATCTCTAGGTCCTTCCATGTTGCTGCAAATGGCATTATTTCATTTTTTTATGGCTGATTACTAGTCCATTGTATACATGTACCACATCGTCTTGATTCCTTCATCTGTCCATGGACATTTAGGTTGTTCCCATTTCTTTGCTTGTGAATAGTGCTGCTGTGAACATAGGGGTGCATGTATCTTTTTGAATAATAGTTTTATCTGGATATATGCCAAGGAATGGGATTGCTGGATCATAATGTAACTCCTTTGGTACTTTTGGGGGGACCCTATTTACTGTTTCTCCTAGTGGCTACACCCGTTTACATTCCCACCAATAGTGTAGGAGGGTTCCCTTTTCTCACACCCTCTCCAGCATTTGTTCTTTGTAGGCTTTCTAGTGATTGCCATTCTGACTGGTATTAGGTGGTACCGCTTTGTAGTTTTGATGCATTTCTCTAATAATTAGCATGTTGAGAATCTTTTTATGTGCATTTTGGTTATCTGTATCTCTTCTTTTGAGACATGTCTTTTGGCCTTCTCATTTTTCAAAATTTTTTTGATATTCAGTTTTATGGCCTTATTCTCATTTTGTTAATTGTTTTGAATTTTTTTGTAGGTATTTTTTTATTTCTTTCTTCTTTTGTTCTCCTGTGATTTGATGACTGTCTTTAGTGTTATGTTTGGATTTTTTTTCCTTTTATGTGTGTATCTCCTATAGATTTTTGGTTTGTGTTTACCATGGGGTTTTTATAAAGCAATTGATATATATATATATATATATATACACACACATATATATGTGTGTGATTATTTCAAGTTGCTCATGTCCTACTTTCAATTGCCTTTTAACACCCTGCATTCGTACTCTCCCCTCCTGATTACTGTTTTTGATATACTTTATATCAAGTTGTTTCATGTATTCCTTAACTGCTTATTGTGGATATAGATGGTTTTACTTCTTTTATTTTTTAACCCTCTTACTAATGTCCTACTAACTTTTTGCAAGGATGATTTTCTACCTTTACTTTATGTTTGCCTTTACTAATGAACTTTTTCAGTTTGTAATATCCATGTTCCTATTTGTGACCCTTTCTTTTTTGATTATAGAATTTCCTTTAACATTTCTTGTTAAGCTGGTTTGGTGGTGGTGAACTCTAGCTTTTGCCTGTCTTTAAAGCTTTTGATCTCTCCATCAACTCTGAATGAGAGCCTTGCTGGGTAGAGTATTCTTGGTTGTTGATCTTTCTTTTTCATCAGGTTAAATATATTGTGCCACTCCCTTCAATTTCTGCTGAAAAATCAGCTTGTAGCTTTATGGTGGTCCCCTGTGAGAGTTGGTTGTTGCTTTTTCCTTGCTGCTTTTACTACTCTCTTTAACTTTTGTCATTTTAAGTACAGTGTCTTGACGTGTTCCTCTTTGTGTTAATACTGTACAGAACTCTCTGCACCTTCTGGACTTGGATGTCTGTTTCCTTTCCCGGTTAGGAAAGTTTTCAGCTATTATGTCTGCGAATATGTTCTCAGCCCCCTTTGTCTCTCTCTTCTCCTTCTGGTACCCCGATAATGTGAATGCTTGGCATTGTGCCAGAGGTCTTTTAAATTGTCTTCATTTCTTTTCATTCTTTTTTTTTTTTTTTCTGTTCAGCATCACTAATTTCCACTACTCCATCTAGCTTGCTGATCTGTTCCTCTGTATCATTTAGTCTTAGTCTCCTGTCGATTCCTTCTACTGTATTTTTTTTGTGTGTGGTACGCGGGCCTCTCACTGTTGTGGACTCTCTCGTTGTGGAGCACAGGCTCCAGACACGCAGGCTCAGCGGCCATGGCTCACAGGCCTAGCCACTCTGCGGCATGTGGGATCTTCCCGGACCGGGGCACGAACCCGTGTCCCCTGCATTGGCATGTGACTCTCAACCACTGTGCCACCAGGGAAGCCCTCTACTGTATTTTTTATTTCAGTTATTGTATTCTTGATTTCTGTTTGGTTGTTCTTTATATTTTCTAACTCCTTGTTAAAAACTTCTAACTTCTCACTCGGTGCAGCCATTCTTCTCCCGAGTTCTTTGATCAACTTTACAATCACTACCCTGAACTTCTTTTTGGTTAGATTGCCTATCTTCACTTAGTTCTTCTTCTGGGGTTTTATCTTGTTCTTTTCTCTGGAACATGTTTCTCTGTCACCTCATTTTGCCTAAATTGCTGTTTTTATTTTTATGTATGTGGTAGGTTGGTTATATTTCTCAACCTTGGAGAAGTGACCTTTTGTAGGATATGTCCTATGTGTCCCAGCAGCACGTGCCCCTCTTGTCACCCAAGCTATATGTTCTAGGGGTTCCCCCTATGATGGCCATGGGGGTCCTTCTGTTGTGGCAGGCTATATGGGTGGTATGCTAGGCTTGGTTGGTTCCCAGTCTGGTTGGTTGCCAGACCCTGCCTTATGCAGAGGCTGCTGACTGCTGGTTGGTGGGACCGGGTTACAAAGTGGCTGACTCAGAGCCCCATGGGGCCCTGGGGCTTATGATCACTCACTGGTGGGCAGAGTCAGGATCCTGAAGACTCTGGAGCTGCTGTCTGCACATTGGTGGGTGAAGCCAGGTACTGGGGCTAGTGCTGGCCTACTGGTGGGCAGAGGCAGGTCCTGGGTTCTGGTAGCAGGACCCAAGGGTTCTAGAGCTGGTATCTGATTGCTGATGGGGGGGGGTGGTTCCTGACAGAGTTGGATACAAGGTCCTGGGTATGCTGAAGTTTGTGCTGGCCTCCTAGTGGACAAGGCTATGGCCTAGCTGGTCCCAGGGCAGGGTCTGGCCTGCTGATGGGCAGGCTGGGTTCTCAGGTTCAGGGATTATGGTTTTCTTGAGTCTGGTATCTGCCCCCTGGTGGGTGAGGCTGGTCCAGAGGCTAGAACAGGCTCTGTGGAGGTCAGGACCAGGGACTAGGGGATTCTGGGACTGGTGCCTGCCCACTGGTGTTTGGAGCTGGGTCCTGGTCCCTCTGGTGGGCAGGGCCATGTCCAGAGGTGACTGTGGGCTCAGGGGTCTTAAGGCAGCCTGTCTGTTGATGGGTGTGGCTCTGTCCCTACCCAGTTAGTTGCTTGGCCTGAGGCATCCCAGCACTGGCTTTTGGGTGGGGCCAGGTCTTGGTGCTTATGAGCTAAAGGGAGGATTCCACAACAGCAGTTGCCAGCACCAAGTGTCCACATGGTAGAAGGAGCTCCCAGAATGGCTTCTGCCAGTGTCTGTTCCCAGGGTGAGCTGTAGTTGCCTCCTGCCTCTCTGGGACACACTCTGAGATCAGCAGGTAGGTCTGACCCAGGCTTCTCTCAAATTACAGCTTCTGCCCTGGGTACTGGAGCATGTCAGATTTTGTGTGCTCCCTTTAAGAGTGAAGTCTCTATTTCCCCAGCCCTCTGGGACTACTGAAAGTAAGCCCCACTGGCCTTCAAAGCCAAATGCTCATCTTTCTGGTGCTGAGCCCCCAGGCTTGGGAAGCCTGTCATGGGGCTCAGATTTCTCACTCCTTTGAGAGAACCTCTGCAATGTAATTATTCTTCAGTTTGTGGATCACCCACCTAGCAGAATGGGACTTGACTGTATCACCAGTCTGCCCCTTCTACTCATCTTGTTTTGGTTCCTTCTTTACGTCTTAAGTTGTAGAAAATCTTTATAGATATGTTCCCGTCTTTTTCATAGATTGGTTTTTCTGGAGATAGTTGTGATTTTGGTGTGCCTGTGAGAGGAAGTGAGCTGAGGGTCTTTCTACTCTGCCGTCTTGGCCAATTCTCCTAGGATTTTTGATTTGAGACCTTTCCTTTATCCAAATATATGTATTTAGTACTATAAATTTCCCTCTTAGCACAGTTTTCGCTGTTGTCCACAAATTTTGATATGCTATATTTTCATATTCATTCAATTCATTGCATTTAAGACTTCCCTTGAGAATTACTCCTTGACATGTAGATTATTAAGATGTTTGTTATTTAGTTTGCAACTGTGTTAGAGTTTTTCATCTTATCCTTCTATTATTTATTCATTTCTAATTTGCTTCCATTATGGTTGCAGAGTAACTTCTGTATCATTTTTTTTTAATTTGTTGGGGTTTGTTTTATGGCCCAGGACATAGCCTATCTTGGTATAAGTTCTGTAAGCATTTGAAAAGAGTATAATTCTGCTTTTATTATGTTCTGAGACTCTGAATTTAATTTAAACCTTCTGTATTAACTGGCTTTCTCTGACACTGCTGTGGTAGAGGAAGAGAAAGCTGACTCATTATTGCCCGGGAGAGTTGGAAGTCCAGGTTCCCCACTTGGCCTCTGTTGACATCTGAAAAGGTGAGCTACTCATTACCATGGGTGGGTGGGAGTTCCAGCTTCCCACATTTTCTCCACTGATACCATGGCAGGTAGGGGATAGGAGTGGGGAGGCTTGTTACACAAGTGTGTGAAACACAAGCCTTCCCACTCAGCTTTGCTGGCATGGGTGGTAGGGGGACTATTTTTTTTTCTGTGTTGTTTGTCCAGAGTAAAGCAATTATTATCTAAAAGTTTTATGTCTTGCTAGGCTTCCCCTTTCCTGATCCATTGGGTAGAGTAGGGTTGGGTGTTTTGTTGGGTTTTTTTGAGGCTTTTTTTGCCTGTGACTATTGGCATTTCAGGATTCTCAGCTTCTTAAACTCCAAGTGTGAGATATATGAGGGGGGAAAAAGTAAGAAACTCATGACTGTGTTGTTGTTCCAGTTCCTAGATCCCTAGCTGGTCTGCCCTCTTCTCTCTGCCTTACAAATTTTTCTTATGTTTGTTTTATATATAATTTGAAAGGTTCTTAGTTGTACTTATCAAGAAGTATGGGGAAAAGTATGTTCATTCCATCTTCCTGGAAGTCGAAGTCTTATAGTCTAATGTTTAATCATTGCTATTTTCTCAATATAGTCATTCTATCCATCTATAAAGAAAGGCGCTTGGGAATGGTGGAGGGAGAGAGTCAATAGGAGGGGATAGAGTGACCGAGAGATTGGGATTAGTTTTGCCAATATTTAGAATTTTTGTATCTGTTGATAGTGATATTGGGAAATAATTTTTCTTTTTTATTTCTCTTGACCAGTTTTAGTATCATAAAATGAGTTGAGGGGTGCATCAGGTACTCCCAAGATCACCCTTTGATGATTTGCTAGTAGGAGTCACAGGACTCAGCATACAGTTTTACTTACAACTAAGATATTAGAACAAAAAAGAAAACAAAGCTAAATCAGCAAAGAGTAAAGGGACATGGGTGAAGTCTGGAGGAAATCAGGCACAAGTTTCTAAAAATTCTCTCCCTGTGGAGCTACACAGGCCACACTTGATTCCTCCAGTGATGAAGTATGACAACATGTGGGAAATGCTGTCTACCAGAGAAGCTCATTAGAAACTCAGAGACCAAGGTTTTTACTGGGGTCTGGTCATTTAGCTACCTGTTTGGGGCCAAAATTCCAGACTCCAGAAAGGAAAGGTTTTCAGCATAAATCACAGTGAGCCACTCCTATCATTTAGGGAAAGCTTTATATCAGTGTAGTTAACTGTTTATGATTCAAGTCCCCACACTGCCTTTGGTTTGGGTATTATATCCAACAAATCATTGCCAAGGCCAATGTCAAGAAGCTTTTCCCTAGGTTTTCTTCTAGGAGTTCTGGTTCAGTTCTTATATTTAAGTCTTTACCCGTTTTGAGGTAATTTTTTAGTGGTGTAATATGAGGTCCCAATTTCATTCTTTTGCATGTGGATATCCAGTTTTCCCAACACCGTTTATTGAAGAGATTGTCCTTTCCCCATTGAGTATTCTTGGCACCCTTGTCAAAGATCAATTTACCATGTATGAATAGTTTTTTTTCTGGGTTCTCTGTTCTGTTCTATTGGTTAATACATCTGTTTTTATGCCAGTATTACACTGTTTCTGTTACTGTGGCTTTGAACTATATTTTGAAATCAGGATGCCTCCAGTTTTATTTTTCCTGCTCAAAATTGCTTTGGCTATTTGGGGTGTTTTGTGGTTCCATGTTAATTTTAGGATTGTGTATTTCTGAAAAAATGCTAAGAGAATTTTGATAGATCTATATTGAATCTGTAGATTGCTTTAGGTAAAATGGACGTTTTTACAATATTAATTTTCCCATACATGAACACCAGGTGTTTTTCCATTTATTTGTGTTGTTTTGATTTTTTTTTCAATTGTGTTTTACAGTTTTCCATGTCTAAGTCTTTTGCCTCCTTGTTAAGTTTACCCTTAAGTATTTTATTATTTTTGATGCTAATGTAAATTGTATTGTTTTCTTCATTTCCTTTTCAGATAGTTTGTTAGCATATAGAAATGCAACTGATTTTTGTACATTAATTTTGTATCCAGCAACTTTACTGATTTCATTTGTTAGTTCTAACATTTTTTTAATATGGAGTCTCTAGGGTTTTCTATACATAAGATCATGTCATCTACAAACAGAGATAATTTTACTTCTTTCTTTCTGATTTGAATGCCTTTTATTTCTTTTTCTTTACCAAATTGTCTTGGCTAGGACTTCCAGTACTACATTTAATAAGGTGGTGAGAGTGGGCATCTTTGCCTTATTCATGATCTTAGAGGAAAAGCTTTCAGCTTTTCATCATTTTGTATGATGTTAGCTGTGGGCTTTTCATATATGACCTTTACTGTACTGAGGTGAGTTCCTTATATACTTACTTTGTTGAGACTTTTTATCATAAAAGGGTGTTAAATTTTGTCAGATGCTTTCTCTGCATCTGTTAGGATGATCATGTGATTTTTGTCCTTCCTTCTGTTCCTGTACTATATCACATGATTCGCATATGTTGAAGCATCCTTGCAACCCAGAGATAAATCCCATTTGGTCATGCTGTATAATTATTTTTAATGTGCTATTAAATTTAGTTTGCTAGTACTTTGTTGAGGGTATTTGCATCTATATTCTTCAGGGATATTGGCCTGCAGTCTTCTTTTCTTGTGGTGTCTTGGCTTTGGTAACAGGGTGATGCTGGCCTCATAAAATAAGTTTGAAGATGTTCTCTATTTTTCTGAAAGAGTTTAAGAAAGATTGGTATTAATTATTCTTTAAATGTTTGGTGGAATTCATCCATTAAACCAACTGGTCCTGGGCTTTTCTTTGTTGAGAGGTTTGTAATGTTTTGATCTATGATCTTGGAATAGGATTTTTGCAGCCCATGCTAATTTGCCATCTTGGCAAGAACCAGAATCAGGATTATCTTTTCTCTTTCTGCCTTTCCCTCTATTCTGTTTTTCTGTATCTTTTATTGAACATATATTAGGGTTTTTCAATCTATGTTCTATGTTTTCTGTGGCTGGTTTAAAACTTCAGTCCAAGATTTTTTGACACTCCTGTATTCAAGAGGTAGGACCTATGTCCCTTCGCCTTGAATCTGGTCTCTGGCTTCTTGATCAAAGTCAACAAAGTGTAATGAGAGCAATATTTGCTCTTGGACCCCAGCCACCATGTTGCAAAGAAGCCCAGACCATATAGAGAGGGCACATGCAAGTATTCTGGTTGACTGCCAACGTCAGTGATGTAAGGGAAATCACCTCCAGATGATACTAGCCCATAGTTACCATGTCAACCCCATCTTTGAGCCTTTCTACATGAGGCCTCAGAAAACAGATCAAAGACAGCCCATCCTCACTGTGCCCTCACTGAATCCCTGACTCAAGAGTCCATGAGAAAAGTAAAATGGTTGTTTCATGCCACTAAGTTTTGGGGTGGTTTGTAACTTTTTGTTCTGTTAATGATGAATCCCATAGTTATATACAAATTTACTAATTTGTTCTTCAGTAGCTCCCAGACTAAATTGTATACCATCTACTGAAGTTTTATTACATGACTATGTTTTCTAAAATTTCTAGTAGGCTCTGTATATATCCATCTAGTTTTGTTTTATTTCAGTCTCATGTTTTATTTCTTCCATAATTTATTGCCCATTTTGTGGGTATAATCCCAAATTCATCTTCACAAGTGTCTTTTTACATTTTTTATTTTGAATAGTACTTTTTAAAAAATATAATTCCCTTTCCTTCCTCTCCCCACTGATGTTCATCTCCTAGACCACCCAGATATGCTCTAGAGTCAGGTCTTGTAATAGTGACTTGGGCTTCTGATCCAAAATAGTACAGTTGACATCCTTGAGCCTGTTAGCTATAAGGTTTAGCACATAGTCTGTGCCTTCCAGCCTCCATAGGTCTGAAACATACTACAATGTATAACTTCAGGAATCTTTTGGTGGTTTTTTAACCTTTTTCCATGAACAAGAAAGGCCCATCCCAAAATCCTGGCTCTAAGCAATGACCCAGGCTTTTGTTCTCTATCTTTCATGGAGAACCTTTTGTTCTTGATACCCCATAGCAGCCAAACTAATGGGAACCAATGCCACCATCTGATCTGGCAACTCAGAAATGCAAGGATTTCATCCCTGCTCATCATTTTATGTCTGTTTCACTTCTGGGTTTTGCAGTTAAAATTTTTCTATTTTAAAAGTTTATCTATTATCTGTGTGGTTTAGAGCAAAGCATGGTACATAGAACCATAAGTTTGCTTCACCAGCTGAAACAGAAAACCCTTGTTATTTTTACTTTTTATTTTTATATATTTTTTTCCTTTAACATCTTTATTGGAGTATAATTGCTTTACAATGTTGTGTTAGTTTCTGCTGTATAACACAGTGAATCAGCTATATGCATACGTATATCCCCATATCTCCTCCCTCTTGCGTCTCCCTCCCACCCTCCTTATCCCACCCCTCTAGGTGGTCGCAAAGCACTGAGCTGATCTCCCTGTGCTATGCAGCTGCTTCCCATTAGCTATCTATTTTACATTTGGTGTTGTATATATGTAAATGTTACTCTCTCACTTCATCCCAGCTTACCCTTGCCCCTCCCCATGCCCTCAAGTCCATTCTCTATGCCTGTGTCTTTATTCCTGTCCTGCCCCTAGGTTCATCAGAACCTTTTCTTTTCTTTTTTTAGATTCCATAGATATGTGTTAGCATACAGTATTTGTTTTTCTCTTTCAGACTTACTTCACTCTGTATGACCTACTCTGGGTCCATCCACTTCACTACAAATAACTCAATTTCATTTCTCTTTATGGCTGAGTAATATTCCACTGTATATATGTGCCACAACTTATTTATCCATTCATCTGTCGATAGACACTTAGGTTGCTTCCATGTCCTGGCTATTGTAAATAGTGCGGCAATGCACATTGTGGTACATGACTCTTTTTGAATTATGGTTTTCTCAGGGTATACGCCCAGTAGTGGGATTGCTGGGCCATATGGTAGCTCTATTTTTAGTTGAAGAAACCTCCATACTGTTCTCCATAGTGGCTGTATCAATTTACATTCCCACCAACAGTGCAAGAGGGTTCCCTTTTCTCCACACCCTCTCCAGCATTTACTGTTTGTAGATTTTTTGAGGATGGCCATGCTGGTGTGAGGTGATACCTCATTGTAGTTTTGATCTGCATTTCTCTAATGATTAGTGACACTGAGCATCTTTTCATGGGTTTGTTGGCAATCTGTATATCTTCTTTGGAGAAATGTCTGTTTAGGTCTTCTGCCCATTTTGGATTGGGTGTTTGTTTTTTTTCATATTGAGCTGCATGAGCTGCTTGTATATTTTGGAGATTAATCCTTTGTCAGTTGCCTCCTTGGCAAATATTTTCTCCCATTCTGAGTGCTGTCTTTTCGTCTGGTTTATGTTTTCCTTTGCTGTGCAAAAGCTTTTAAGTTTCATTAGGTCCCATTTGTTTATTTTAGTTTTTATTTCCATTTCTCTAGGAGACGGGTCAAAAAGGATCTTGCTGTGATTTATGTCATAGAGTGTTCTGCCTATGTTTTCCTCTAAGAGTTTGATAGTGTCTGGCCTTACATTTAGGTCTTTAATCCATTTTGAGTTTATTTTTGTGGAGTTTATCTCTGGGCTTTCTATCCTGTTCCATTGATCTATATTTCTGCTTTTGTGCCAGTACCATACTGTCTTGATTACTGTAGCTTTGTAGTATAGTCTGAAGTCTGGGAGCCTGATTCCTCCAGCTCCATTTTTCTTTCTCAAGATTGCTTTGGCTATTTGGGGTCGTTTTGTTTCCATACATATTGTGAAATTTTTTGTTCTAGTTCTGTGAAAAATGCCATTGGTAGTCTGATAGGGATTGCATTGAATCTGTAGATTGCTTTGGGTAGTATAGTCATTTTTACAGTGTTGATTCTTCCAATCCAAGAACATGGT
Organism: Lipotes vexillifer; assembly: GCF_000442215.2. Lineage (NCBI taxonomy): Eukaryota > Metazoa > Chordata > Mammalia > Artiodactyla > Lipotidae > Lipotes > Lipotes vexillifer. Next base: position 8,689,686 of record NW_006788200.1, on the reverse strand, counting down.
ATATCTCTCCATCTGTTTGTATCATCTTTAATTTCTTTCATCAGTGTCTTACAGTTTTCTGCATAAATGTCTTTTGTCTCCTTAGGTAGGTTTATCCCTAGGTATTTTATTCTTTTTGTTGTAATGGTAAATGGGAGTGTTTCCTTAATTTCTCTTTCAGATTTTCATCATTAGTGTATAGGAATGCAAGAGATTTCTGTGGATTAATTTTGTATCCTGCTACTTTACCAAATTCATTGATTAGCTCTAGTAGTTTTCTGGTAGCATCTTTAGGATTCTCTATGTATAGTATCATGTCATCTGCAAACAGTGATAGTTTTACTTCTTCTTTTCGGATTTGGATTCCTTTTATTTCTTTTTCTTCTCTGATTGCTGTGGCTAAAACTTCCAACACTATGTTATTAGTGGTGACAGTGGGCAATCTTGTCTTGTTCCTGATCTTAGAGGAAATGGTTTCAGTTTTTCACCATTGAGAATGATGTTTGCTGTGGGTTTATCATATATGGCCTTTATTATGTTGAAGTAGGTTCCCTCTATGCCTACTTTCTGGAGAGTTTTTATCATAAATCAGTGTTGAATTTTGTCAGAAGCTTTTTCTGCATCTTTTGAGATTATCATATGGTTTGTATCCTTCAGTTTGTTAATATGGTGTATCACATTGATTGATTTGTGTATATTGAAGAATGCTTGCATTCCTGGGATAAACCCCACTTGATCATACTGTATGATCATTTTAATGTGCTGTTGGATTCTGTTTGCTAGTATTTTTTTTGAGGATTTTTGCATCTATGTTCATCAGCGATATTGGCCTATTCTTTTTCGGGGACATCTTTTTCTGGTTTTGGTATCAGGATGATGGTGGCCTCGTAGAATGAGTTTGGGAGTGTTTCTCCATCTGCTATATTTTGGAAGAGTTTGAGAAGGATAGGTGTTATCTCTTCTATAAATATTTGATAGAATTCGCCTGTGAAGACATCTGGTCCTGGGCTTTTGTCTGTTGGAAGATATTTAATCACAGTTTCAATTTCAGTGCTTGTGATTGGTCTGCTTATATTTTCTGTTTCTTCCTAGTTCAGTCTCAGAAGGTTGTGCTTTTCTAATAGTTTGTCCAATTCTTCCAGGTTGTCCATTTTATTGGCATATAGTTGCTTGTAGTAATCTCTCTTGATCCTTTGTATTTCTGCAGTGTCAGTTGTTACTTCTTTTTCTTTTCTAATTCTGTTGATTTGAGTCTTCTCCCTTTTATTCATGATGAGTCTGGCTAATGGTTTATCAATTTTGTTTATCTTCTCAAAGAACCAGCTTTTAGTTTTATTGATCTTGACTATCATTTCCTTCATTTCTTTTTCATTTATTTCTGATCTGAACATTATGATTTCTTTTTTTCTGCTAACTTTGGGGTTTTTTTCTTCTTCTTTCTCTTGCTTTAGATGTAAGGTTAGGTTGTTTATTTGAGATGTTTCTTGTTTCTTAAGGTAGGATTGTATTGCTATAAACTTCCCTCTTAGAACTGCTTTTGCTGCATCCCATATGTCTTGGGTCGTCTTGTTTTCATTGTCATTTGTTTCTAGGGGGGCACGAACCCGCGTCTCCTGCATCGGCAGGCGGACCCTCAAGCACTGCGCCACCAGGGAAGCCCGAGGGGGCAGTTTTGTTCTTTTTTCTCTAATTGCTTTAGGTGTAAGGTTACTTGTTTATTTGAGATGTTTCTGGTTTCCTGAGGTAGGATTGTATTGCTATAAACTTCCCCTTTTAGAACTCCTTATGCTGCATCCCATAGGTTTTGGCTTGCTATGTTTTCATTATCAGTCATTCGTTTCTAGGTATTTTTTTATTTCCTCTTTGATTTCTTTAGTGATCTCTTGGTTATTTAGTAGCGTATTGTTTAGTCTCCATGTGTCTGTATTTCTTACAGATTTTTTCCTATAATTGATATCTAGTCTCATAGCATTGTGGTCAGAAAAGATACTTGATATGATTTCAGTTTTCTTAAACTTACCAAGGCTTGACTTGTGACCCAAAATATGGTCTATCCTGGAGAATGTTCCATGAGCACTTGAGAAGAAAGTGTATTCTGTTATTTTTGGATGGAATGTCCTATAAATAAAGTCCATCTTGTTTAATGTATCACTTAAAGCTGTGTTTCCTTATTTTCATTTTGGATGATCTGTCCATTGGTGAAAGTGGGGTGTTAAAGTCCCCTACTATGATTCTGTTACTGTCGATTTCCCCTTTTATGGCTGTTAGCATTTGCCGTATGTATTGAGGTGCTCCTATGTTGGGTGCATAAATATTTACAATTGTTATATCTTCTTCTTGGATTGATCCCTTGATCATCATGTAGTGCCCTTCCTTGTCTCTTGTAACATTCTTTATTTTAAAGTCTATTTTATCTGATATGAGTATTGCTCCTCCAGCTTTCTTTTGATTTCCACTTGCATGGAATATCTTTTTCCATCCCCTCACTTTAGGCTGTATGTATCCCTAGGTCTGAAGTGGGTCTCTTATAGACAGCATATGTATGGGTCTTGTTTTTGTATCCATTCAGGCAGTCTGTGTCTTTTGGTTGGAGCATTTAATTCATTTACATTTAAGGTAGTTATAGATATGTATGTTCCTATTACCATTTTCTTAATTGTTTTGGGTTTGTTTTTGTAGGTCTTTTTCTTCTCTTGTGTTTTCTGCCTAGAGAAATTCCTTTAGCATTGTTGTAAAGCTGGTTTGGTGGTGCTGAATTCTCTTAACTTTTGCTTGTCTGTAAAGGTTTTAATTTCTCCATCGACTCTGAATGAGATCCTTGCTGGGTAGAGTAATCTTGGTTGTAGGTTTTTCCCTTTTATCACTTATAATATGTCCTGCCACTCCCTTCTGGCTTGCAGAGTTTCCGCTGAAAAATCAGCTGTTAACCTTATGGGGATTCCCTTGTATGTTATTTGTTGCTTTTCCCTTGCTGATTTTAATATTTTTTCTTTGTGTTTAATTTTTGATAGTTTCATTAATATGTGTCTCAGTGTGTTTCTCTTTGGGTTTATCCTGTATGGGACTCTCTGTGCCTTCTGGACTTGACTATTTCCTTTCCCATGTTAGGGAAGTTTTCAACTATATTCTCTTCAAATGTTTTCTCAGCCCCTTTTTCTCTTCTTCTTCTGGGACCCCTATAATTCAAATGTTGGTGCATTTAATGTTGTCCCCGAGGTCTCTGAGACTGTCCTCAATTCTTTTCATTCTTTTTTCTTTATTCTGCTCTCTGGACGTTATTTCCACCATTTTATCTTCCAGTTAACATCCATTCTTCTGCCTCAGTTATTCTGCTATTTATTGATTCCTTCTAGAGTATTTTTAATTTCAGTAATTGTGTTCTTCATCACTGTTTGTTTGCTCTTTGGTTCTTCTAGATCCTTGTTAAATGTTTCTTGTATTTTCTCCGTTCTGTTTCCGAGATTTTGGATCATCTTTACTATCATTACTCTGAATTCTTTTCCAGGTAGGTTGCCTGTTTTGTCTTCATTTATTTGGTCTTGTAGGTTTTTACCTTGCTCCTTCATCTGTAATATACTTTTTTTTGTCGTTTCATGTTTTTTTTTTTCTTTTTGATGGGTGGTGCTGTATTCCTGTCTTACTGGTTGTTTGGCCTGAGACCTCCAGCACTGGAGTTTGCAGGCAGTTGGATAGAGCCGGGTCTTGGTGCTGAGATGAGGACCCCCAGGAGGCCTCACTCTGATTAATATTACCTGGGGTCTGAGGTTCTCTATTAGTCCAGTGGTTTGGACTTGGAGCTCCCACCACAGGAACTCGGCCTGACCTGTAGCCTGGGAACCAGGATCTCGCAAGCTCATGGCATGGTGAAAAAAGGAAAAAAGGAACAGTACAATATCAAAGAATAAAAAACAAAATAAAATTAGAAAAATAAAAAATATATTAGGAAAAATAAAACTATAATTGAAACAACTGCTACAAGGTAAAATAAAACCACAACAGAAAAAAGAAAAAAAAACGGTGGGGGTGGGGAGAACAAGGCAAAAGGACAGAACATTAACAAAGCATAAAGAATAAAATAAAATTAGAAAAATAAAAGATTAGGAAAATTAAAAATATAAAAGAATCAACAATGAATCAGCTAGATAAGACAGAACCCCAGTCTAAAAGAGGGGAAAAAAAAGTCTTGGCTATGGGGGCAGAGTTTAGACGGGGGTGGAATTTAGGGGTGGGGTTTAGGGTGGGGCAGGACCTAGACTGGTGGGGTGTTGATGTTGGAGCATGGGGCGGGGCCTAGGCAGGGCAACGTTCAAGCATGGGCCTGGCCTCTGCTTAGGACCTGCACACAGAAGGGGAGAGGCAGCACGTGGAAAGGAGGGCCTCTGGAGTGTGGGGTTCCAGAGTTTGGAGGTAGGGCCCTGAGTGAGGGTGTGTGGGTGGGGTTTAGGCCCAGCACTTTGGAAGGGGTCTGTGAGTGTAGAGGTAGGGCCATGCGTGGGGGTGTAGGGGTGGGACTTGGGTTCTGCGTGGCAGGAGGGAGGCTCCGAGGGCAGAGAATTAGGCCCGGGAGCCCAACAGGCTCCCCAGTGCCTAAGTGGACTGCGAAAGCACTGGCCAGGTTCCCTCCCGTTCCCCTCCCCCATCATCTCCCCCAGCATCCCCCAGCGTCTCCCCCATCCCGCTGGACCCCTAACCACAGGTGGGTCCCTCTGGGTGTAGGAACTCCTCCCCTCCCCAAGCCACCCCTCAGGGGTGCTGGTCCCAAAGGTCCAGCCTTTACGTTTGCTCCCCCTTCCCTCCCACTCACTCCCTCAGGACCCACACGGCTGGAGGTGGCCTCCATGGGCAGAGGATCAGGCTCGGGATCTCAGCAGGTTCCTGGGGGCCCAAAAACCTGGCCACACTCCCTTTGGTTCCTCTTCCCTCCCAATGGTTCCCCAATTTCCCCCTTCCAGCGTGGGATCCCTTCCCCTCCCCCAGCCGGCCCGGAAGGGCGCCAGTCCTGTCCTGCCTCCACTTCTCCTCCCCCTTCACTCCCCCCATGCCCCATGTCCTACCTTGCCGCTGGGGGTTCCTCCCGTCCCCTTAGGTGTCTGTGGTCCCCCACGGATGTCTGGTAGGTGCCCTAGTTGTGAGGAGACATGACTTCCACGTCCTCCTAGTATGCCATCTTGACTCTGCCCCCTAATTTTACTTTTTAATATTGTTTCAGTGTTATATAAACACAACCAATACTTTAATAATATAAAAAGTGTTACATAGATTTGGAAATGAGGTCAAATTTTGGGCTGAAGAGTGGATGTGTGATTAATCACTATTTGATATTCGGCTCTATAGAAAATAGACCTTTATATGAGACAATTATCTGGATAAATTCTGCTTCGAAGAATGAGACAGGTTCATCTTTAAATATAAAACAACAACAAAAAGCACAGACACAGAAAGCAATATACCTATTTATTTTCGGTAGAATTATTAAATAAAACTAAAGAGACCAATTCCATTTTGCATATATCTCTATGTCTAATTTCAGCATCTAAATCTATGTTTAAATGACACCTAGGAGTTCCCTGGTGGCACAGTGGTTAAGAATCCACCTGCCAATGCAGGGGACAGAGTTCGAGCCCTGGTCCAGGAAGATCCCACATGCTGTGGAGCAACTAAGCCTGTGCGCCACAACTACTGAGCCTGTGTGCCACAACTACTGAAGGCCATATACCTAGAACCCGTGCTCCACAAGAGAAGCCACCACAGTGAGAAGCCCACGCACCTCAACAAAGAGCAGTCCCTGCTCGCCACAGCTAGAGAAAGCCCATGTGCAGCAGCAAAGACCCAATGCAGCCAAAAATAAACTATAAATTTTTTTTAATTTGAAAATTAAAAATTTTTTTAAAAATTTTAAAGTACAGCATTAAATGACATCTGTTATACTTAGCTTATAAATATATAAATAGGTCTACATAATAAAATTTTTAATTTTCATAGTTTACTATCATAGTTTTATAACTAATGGAAATTTAAAATCAAGTTAATGGAATTTTCATTTAAAGTTAAAACATTATAAATAAACCTTAACAAGTGAAAGAAATTTATGCTTGCTTAAGATAATGTAACATAGTATTACAAAGAAATACTAATTTTGAACAAATTGTATTCTATGTGTATAATTCCAGGCTTAAAAATCTCCTCTTCATCCCAGATAAAAGAGTTTGCTCAGCAATATAACGGTAACATTTGATTATAGTCCAAATAACATTGGATTATAGTCCAAATAATAAAGTAAATGTCCATGAATCCATATATAAAGAAATAAGTAAATAATAAATGTGGGAGAAGTGACAAGCATTCCTTAAAGAATTTCAATTAATGTAAAAGGAATCAGAAATAGAAAATCACCATTCACTGCCACAGTATTAATTGCTACAGAAAATAGCCCACAGTGGATACTAAAATTTGTGGTCAAAAGTTAAAGCAAAAACATTGTTTTGTTTAATGTTTATTTACTTATTTGGCTGCGCCGGGTCTTGGTTGTGGCACGCAGGAATCTTCCTTGCAGCATGCAGGATCTTTTCTCTATTTCTTTAGTTGAGGGTTGGGGAATCTTTAGTTGTGGCATGTGGGATCTCGTTCCCTGATCAGGGATTGAACCTGGGCCCCTTGTATTGGGAATGCAGAGTCTTAACCACTGGACCACCAAGGAAGTCCCTATGGCAGAAACATTGTATTTGCATAGTTTCAAAGTGTCTCTCCCCAGCTATTAATTACAAAGGGAAACACAGTAACATTACAGTAAAGAAACTTGACAGATATTATCTTAACCAAGTGATCAAGATTAACATCACTTTAACACTACTGAAGTGTACACTTAAAAATGGTTAACATAGTAAGTTTTATGTTTTTTTTACCAAAATAAATTAACATCACCAGATAAGACATTTTGACATCATGTATCCCCCTGATATGATGCATTGAGAAGGCCACAGTATCACTTCTGTGATATTCTTCCCAGTAATGCATAACATCAATCTAATTATGAGAAAACAAAGACAATGTCAAGTTGAGGGACATGTTTGTTAACTATAAGCTTACTGTGGTAATCATCTCACAATATATGCTGTACACTCTAAATTTAAACAGTGCTATATGTCAATTATACCTCATTAAAACTGGGGAAAAAATGAGGGACATTTTACAAATAACTGACCAGTACTCTTCAAAAGTCTCAAAGTCGAAGATTGGTTCAAGATGGTGGAGTAGAAGGATGTGCTCTCACTTCCTCTTGCAAGAACACCAGAATCACAACTAACTGCTGAACAATCATCAACAGGAAGACACTGCAACTCACCAAAAAAGATACCCGACATCCAAAGACAAAGGAGAAGCCACAATGAGATGGTAGGAGGGGGCGCAATCACAATAAAATCAAATCCCATAACTGCTGCGTAGGTGAGTCACAAACTGGAGAACACTTATACCCCAGAAGTCCACCCACTGGAGTGAAAGGTTCTGAGCCCCACATCAGGCTTCCCAACCTGGGGGTCCGGCAATGGTAGGAGGAATTCCTAGAGAATCAAGACTTTGAAGGCTAGCGGGATTTGATTTCAGGACTTCGACAGGACTGGAAGAAACAGAGACTCCACTCTTGGAGGGCACACACAAAGTAGTGTGCTCATCGGAACCCAAACGAAGGAGCAGTGACCCCATAGGAGACTGGACCAGACCTACCTGCTAGTGTTGGAGGGTCTCCTGCAGAGGTGGAGGGTGGCTGAGTGTCACCATGAGGACAGGGACACTGGCAGCAGAAGTTCTTGGAAGTACTCCTTGGCGTGAGCCCTCCCACAGTCTGCCATCAGCCCCACCAAAGAGCCCGGGTAGGCTCCAGTGTTGGGTCGCCTCAGGCCAAACAACCAACAGGGAGGGAACCCAGCATGACCCATCAGCAGACAAGCAGATTAAAGTTTTACTGAGCTCTGCCCACCAGAGCAACAGTCAGCTCTACCCACCACCAGTCCCTCCCATCAGGAAACTTGCACAAGCCTCTTAGATAGCCTCATCCACCAGAGGGCAGACAACAGAAGCAAGAAGAACTACAACCCTGCAGCCTGTGGAACGAAAGCCACATTCACAGAAAGACAGACAAGACGAAAAGGCAGAAGGCTATGTCCCAGATGAAGGAACAAGTTAAACCCCCAGAAAAACAACTAAATGAAGTGGAGATAGGCAACCTGCCAGAAAAAGAATTCAGAATAATGATAGTGAAGATGATCCAGGGCCTCAGAAAAAGAATGGAGGCAAAGATCGAGAAGATGCAAGAAATGTTTAACAAAGACCTAAAAGAATTAAAGAACAAACAGAGATGAACAATACAATAACAAATGAAAACTACACTAGAAGGAATCAATAGCAGAATAACTGAGGCAGAAGAATGGATAAGTGACCTGGAAGATAGAATGGTGGAATTAACTGCTGCAGAACAGAACAAAGCAAAAAGAATGAAAAGAAATGAAGACAGCCTAAGAGACCTCTGGGACAACATTAAACGCAACAACATTCACATTATAGGGGTCCCAGAAGGAGAAGAGAGAGAGAAAGGACCTGAGAAAATATCTGAAGAGATTATAGTCGAAAACTTCCGTTACATGGGAAAGGAAATAGCCACTCAAGTCCAGGAAGGACAGAGAGTCCCATACAGGATAAACCCAAAGAGAAACACGCCGAGACACATAGTAATCAAATTGGCAAAAATTAAAGACAAAGAAAAATTATTGAAAGCAGCAAGGAAAGAATGACAGATAACATACAAGGAAACTCCCATAAGGTTAACAGCTGATTTCTCAGCAGAAACTCTACAAGCCAGAAGGGAGTGGCATGACTTAAAGTGATGAAAGGGAAGAACCTACAACCAAGATTACTCTACCCAGCAAGGATCTCATTCAGATTTGATGGAGAAATCAAAAGCTTTACAGACAAGCAGAAGATAAAAGAATTCAGCACCACCAAACCAGCTCTACAAAAGATAATAAAGGAACTTCTCTAAGTGGGAAACACAAGAGAAGAAAAGGACCTAAAAAACCAAACCCAAAACAATTAAGAAAATGGTAATAGGAACATACATATGAATAATTACCTTAAGCGTGGATGGATTAAATGCTCCAACCAAAAAACACAGGCTTGCTGAATGGATACAAAAACAAGACCCATATATATTCTGTCTACAAGAGACCCACTTCAGACCTAGGGACACATACAGACTGAAAGTGAGGGGATGGAAAAAGATATTCCATGCAAATGGAAATCAAAAGAAAGCTGGAGGAGCAATACTCATATCAGATAAAATAGACTTTAAAATAAAGAATGTTACAAGAGACAAGGAAGGGCACTACATGATGATCAAGGGATCAATCCAAGAAGAAGATATAACAATTATAAATGCACCCAACATAGGAGCACCTCAATACATAAGGCAACTGCTAACAGCTATAAAAGAGGAAATCGACAGTAACACAATAATAGTGGGGGACTTTAACACCTCACTTACACCAATGGACAGATCATCCAAACAGAAAATTAATAAGGAAACACAAGCTTTAAATGAGACAACAGACCAGATAGATTTAATTGATATTTATAGGACATTCCATCCAAAACCAGCAGATTACACTTTCTTCTCAAGTGCGCATGGAACATTCTCCAGGATAGATCACATCTTGGGTCACAAATCAAGGCTCAGTAAATTTAAGAAAATTGAAATCATATCAAGCACCTTTTCTGACCAAAACGCTATGAGATTAGAAATCAGTTACAGGGGGAAAAAACGTAAAAAACAAACACATGCAGGCTAAACAATATGTTACTAAATAACCAAGAGATCACTGAAGCAGTCAAAGAGGAAATCAAAAAATACCTAGAGACAAATGACAATGAAAACACAATGATCCAAAACCTATGGGATGCAGCAAAAGCAGTTCTAAGAGGGAAGTTTATAGCTATACAAGCCTACCTCAAGACACAAGAAAAATCTCAAATAAACAATCTAACCTTACACCTAAAGGAACTAGAGAAAGAACAAACAAAACCCGAAGTTAGCAGAAGGTGAGAAATCATAAAGATCAGAGCAGAAATAAATGAAGTAGAAACAAAGAAAACAACAGCAAAGATCAATAAAACTAAAAGCTGGTTCTTTGAGAAGATAAACAAAATTGATAATCCATTAGCCAGACTCTTCAAGAAAAAGAGGGAGAGGACTCAAATCAATAAATTAGAAATGAAAAAGAAGTTACAACAAACACTGCAGAAATACAAAGCATCCTAAGAGACTACTACAAGCAACTCTATGCCAATAAAATGGACAACCTGGAAGAAATGGACAAGTTCCTAGAGAGGTATAACCTACCAAGACTGAACCAGGAAGAAATAGAAAATATGAACAGACCAATCACAAGTAATGAAATTGAAACTGTGATTAAATATCTTCCAACAAACAAAAGTCCAGGACCAGATGGCTTCACAGGTGAATTCTATCAAACATTTAGTGAAGAGCTAACACCCATCCTTCTCAAACTCTTCCAAAAAATTGCAGAGGAAGGAACACTCCCAAACTCATTCTATGAGGCCACCATCACCCTGATACCAAAACCAGACAAAGATACTAAAAAAAAGAAAATTACAGACCAATATCACTAAAGAATATAGATGCAAAAATCCTCAACAAAATGCTAGCACACAGAATCCAACAACACATTAAAAGGATCATACACCATGATCAAGTGGGATTTATCCTGGGGATGCAAGGATTCTTCAATATACGCAAATCAATGTGATAAACCATATTAACAAATTGAAGGAGAAAAACCATATGATCATCTCAATAGATGCTGAGAAAGCTTTTGACAAAATTCAACACCCATTTATGATAAAAACTCTCCAGAAAGTGGGCATAGAGGGAACCTACCTCAACATAATAAAGGCCATATACGACAAACCCACAGCAAACATCATTCTCAGTGGTGAAAAACTGAAAGCATTTCCTCTACGATCAGAAACAAGACAAGGATGTCCACTCTCACCAGTATTATTCAACATAGTTTTGGAAGTCCTAGCCACAGTAATCAGCGAAGAAAAAGAAACAAAGGAATCCAAATCCAAAAAGAAGAAGTAAAACTGTCACTATTTGCAGGTGACGTGATACTATACATAGAGAATCCTAAAGATGCCACCAGAAAACTACTAGAGCTAATCAGTGAATCTGGTAAAGTTGCAGGATACAAAATTAATGCACAGAAGTCTCTTGCATTCCTATACACTAATGATGAAAAATCTAAAAGAGAAATTAAGGAAACACTCCCATTTACCACTGCAGCAAAATGAATAAAATACCTAAGAATAAAGCTACCTAGGGAGACAAAAGACCTTTATGCAGAAAACTATAAGACACTGATGAAAGAAATTAAAGATATTACCAACAGATGGAGAGATATACCATATTCTTGGATTGGAAGAATCAATATTTTGAAAATTACTATACTACCCAAAGCAATCTACAGATTCAATGCAATCCCTATCAAATTACCAGTGGCATTTTTTTACGGAACTAGAACAAAAAATCTTAAAATTTGTTTGGAGACACAAAAGACCCCGAATAGCCAAAGCAGTCTTGAGGGAAAAAGACAGAGCTGGAGGAATAAGACTCCCTGACTTCAGACTATACCACAAAGCTACAGTACTCAAGACAATATGGTACTGGCACAGAAACGGAAATATAGATCAATGAAACAGGATAGAAAGCCCAGAGATAAACCCACACACCTATGGTCAACTAATCTATGACAAAGGAGGCAAGGATATACAATGGAGAAAAGACAGTCTCCTCAATAAGTGCTGCTGGGAACACTGGACATCTACATGTAAAAGAATGAAATTAGAACACTCCCTAACACCATACACAAAAGTAAACTCAAAATGGATTTGAGACCTAAATGTAAGACTGGACACTATAAAACTCTTAGAGGAAAACATAGGAAGAACACTTCATGACATAAATCACAGCAAGATCTTTTATGATCCACCTCGTAATGGAAATAAAAACAAAAATAAACAAATAGGACATAATGAAACTTAAAAGCTTTTGTACAGCAAAGGAAACCATAAACAAGATGAAAAGACAGCCCTCATAATGGGAGAAAATATTTGAAAATGAATCGTTGGACAAAGGATTAATCTCCAAGATATATAAACAGCTCATGCAGCTCAATATTAAAAAAACAAACAACCCAATCCAAAAATGGTCAGAAGACCTAAATAGACATTTCTCTAAAGGAGACATACAGATGGCCAGGAAGCACATGAAAATCTGCTCAACATCACTAATTATTAGAGAAATGCAAATCAAAACTACAATGAGGTATCACCTCACACCAGTTAGAATGGGCATCATCAGCAAATCTACAAACACCAAATGCTGGAGAGGGTGTGGAGGAAAGGGAACCCTCTTGCACTTTGGTGGGAATGTAAATTGATACAGCCACTATGGAGAACAGTATGGAGGTTCCTTAAAAAACTAAAAATAGAATTACCATATGACCCAGCAATCCCACTACTGGGCATATACCCAGAGAAAACCATAATTCAAAAAGACACATGCACCCCAATGTTCATTGCAGCACTATTTACAATAGCCAGGTCATGGAAGCAACCTAAATGCCCATCAAGAGA